>NC_069130.1:75175643-75280969 GCF_026914265.1 Mya arenaria
AACGATAATTTGAGATATGTTTATAGGAACGATTGGACTAATGGACAAAATGGGAGTTCCCGTTTTATTTCCAACGTGCGTTACAATGTTACTGCAGACATGCCTGGGGGAACTATTACATGCTCAACAAGATGCGGTCATTTCCCTTCTGTTTCAGACAAAAGCTATACCGTGTCGTTTTCTGGTATGTACTTGGCCTTATTCATTTTTTTCTACTTTCGTTTACACAAAAAATTATGCAGCGACTGGTATTTTCATGGATTGTTTGTTTTTTTTCAAAAGGGGTTCGTACTCTGAAATGTTCTTAATTATTACCAGATCGTTCATTTACGATGTTAAACACAAATTAGTTTGCATATCTTCAACTGTTGTTTTCTTTTAACTGTGAACTCGTTTGTTACTTTCTAAACAAATTGTACACTACATTTCAGATGTTCCGATTCTGTATTTGAACATAACGTCTCCTGTTGCTTTACATCCAAATATTACAGTGGTCGTTAAATGTTTCGTGGTTGACCTGAATAATTCAGAGCAATGGACTCTTTGGTGGGAAGATGCAAATAAAACTGTAATACAGAATTGTATCAAAGTAGAGCAATGCCTGTTAACATTGAATTATACAGGTGATGGTGATAAGAGGTACATTTGCAACACTCGGAAATCAAATGAGCTTCTGAGAAATTCCTTGACAGTTTCAAGCTCAAGGACAGATGGTTTGTAATTAAAATTTAAATATTGATAAAAAGTTAATAATAGAAAATAACCAGGCATAAATGGTACGATAACTGAAAAGGATATTAATACATTGCATCCCTTATTTATCTTAGTTTGTTTGAAAGATACATTTCTTTGAAAACATTCATAAAATCCACACAGTTAACATCTGTGATCTATTACTGTGATTAATACTCTCCAACTACGAGGCATTTTCCAACTAAATGTCTAATGTCTAAATGAAGACCCTTGAAATAAATAAGATCACTGCTTCAAATGTGGTTATTAAGCATGATTTAAGCAAACTGCAAAACTACATATGCAACTCTGAATGAATCTCAACCTTTTCTAATTGTTGTTGGCTTTTTTAGTGTTTAATTGATTAAAATATTAACTTTTCAAGGTAAGTTAGTTGCCATTACATTGTATATAAGAAATGCAATGAATAAATTGAAAGATGGACGAAACAATATAATGATGAAACCGTTATAACCAAACTCGAGTACTTGTACAACAAATGTTATCTTATTGCAGAAGCAACAACCAACCCTGCAAAATTTGTAACCCAACAGTGGCATTTGGTGCTTTACGCGGTAGCTGGAATACTTCTAGTTTTACTTGTAACCACATTTTCCGTGCTTCTCTTTCGTCGGTGCAAACCTCGTTGTAATTGTTTAGATTGAAAAGTGTTAACTTTTGAAATCGGTACAAAATATTCTGTGGTTATTGTTCACAATCAAATGATTAATTGACAACTACTATATAGTTCAGTTAATCGAGTCTCAAGTTGATTTATTAGTAATCGTCTACATCCCGTTGACATTGCTTTTTACATAGCCGACTAAGGTAGACTCATTTCTTGTTTTGTAACTGTGGCATGAGGTGCGTCATTGGTAAGCAAATGTCGACTTTAAGGACTTTAAGATTTTGAGTATGTTAGTCTTTCTGGATTTATGAATCGTGTGTTACTACATTGCTTAAAACAGCACTCGAAAAATCATGATTGACGTTTGAGAAAGTACAACAAGCTTTGCAACATTTGTAATGTTAATCAGCAGGACACTAGATCGAAGGAAGAAAAACTTATTTAATCGATATTGCAAAACTCATGTCATCAAATCGATAATACAATGGAAGCTACAGCAATTTAATCGAAACATTTCTGCCATTTTCCATCGAAAACACTCGGATGTATGCCGGTATATACAAGTAATAATACTAATATTAATAATAGTAGAAGTAATAATAATAATAATAATAATAATAATAATAATAATAAAGTGTAGTGTTTTAACGTGCAATTTGTGTGAGTTAGTTAAAATTGAGTCCCAGTGAAGTTGTTTTTATTGCACAGATAAATAACATTCCTAAAATATTGAGCTTCAGCTGCTTAATCCATATACATCTGAGATTGTTTTCGACGGAAAATGGCCGAGTGTTTCGATTACCAAGAATTTAATGGCACATGAATACAAAGTACATATCACATTGCACACAAATACTCACACAAAGCTTATGTTTATCAATAATCCTTGGATATATCACCAATACACTCAGAGGAATCAACTCATTTTATAATGCCTTACTTGAATATTTGTTATCTCTACATGTCCACAAAAGAAGTAAAATACATGAATCGTTGACGTTCACTTGAGTGTATGGCACTCAGATGAGTGGCAAAATGCCATTGAGTCCTTCGCAAATTACTAACATTTTATTTTGTTTAAAATTCCAAGAAAAAAACTGTACTACATAACTACATGGATAGTAAAAATATTTATTCTCTGAAACAGTGTATGAAACACTTCTACGCCGAAGAAAAATAGCAGTTAGAGGGCAAAGTTTACAAGTGTATGATGTTGTGCAGGCTAATGTGGCTACAACTGCCCTTCACAATCTAGTAAGATTTCTTTAAGTTATAACAATCAAATGTAATGTCATTTAGACTTAGAACCATATAGCGTTGCATTTCAGAATTCCGGATTTTAGTTTATCATTGTAAGATAACGTTATTAAAAAACGTTTAAAACCGTGACATTGCAATTGATTCTTGTTTACTACGCGTATTCAAATACATCTCACTTCCAACATAAATGAAGCTTTCCGATTGAACAGAGCGAGGTATGATAGTAACACTGATCGTAGCTGAAACCATCAGTGGCCTGAAATCATTCAGTGCGAAGAGGTTTCTTGAAAAAAGTGTAATCGTGTACATGATAGTCTTATTTCATAAACTATTGAAGGATTAGTGAGTTCAAAAAAGTTTTTATATTATATTTATTAAATACAGTTTATTTACATTTGTAGGGAGGTGTGTCTGCAAGTGCTATCGAGAACGAACATGTACCATCACCATTGGATCTGGAAGAAAACGAAGTCCGTTCAAACGTAAATGTTAGCCACTATGACTATGTAGACACCACATCCGACCACAGAGACTCTCGGACAAACGCACCCGATGCAAATTATATTCACGCTATATAAGCATTTTGAGTATCCGATCTTAATATTAACTATGTAGTCAGATTTCTGTGTTTTTGAATTTCCATAATCATTGTTTTGCTTACAGTTTCAGTGCGTTTATTGTTAAACGTGTTCAACAATAGTATTGTTTTTAATTGTTTGTTGCCGTATGTGGCAATGACTGTGTTGCAGATATAAATATGTATATGTAACCAAACTGCAACTTGTAATACATGTCTAAGAAGTTTTGTCTAAATACTGTTGAGTTGTTACAGACAGAGTCTCTCAAATACCAAATTCATTTATACAGTCGTTAGCTGGGCGCTGTGCGATTTACATATGCTAATAAACTCATGCGCGTCAAATTGTGTTTTTCCTTTAATGGTGAATATAACAAAACTGATGCAAAATATTTACACAATTACAGATGTATTCACCAATAGCTACATCTTCTCAAATAGACACCTTAACCACTATACGATTATAATCCTCAAATGGCATGCAGACACATGTAGATACATGGTTTTGAATTATCTAAGGTTCATCATGTTGCCTTTTTAAATATCAGAATTAAAAGTCACCGTTGCGATATCTCGTTTCATATATAAAATTATTTAATTTTAAGCTGTCTTGAATAAACAACCTTTAGAAATGACTCAGATTAGCTTAAACAATTTTTCATGTTTGAATACACTACCAATCAGGCGTTTTTTTGTTTTAGATTTCACACATCACCGCAATTTTTCCTCACCGCGGACGTTATCTTCTTACCTATTGTTCACTATTACCCGCGATATAAGCATAACCCCATCGCGTTCACGCTATACGCGGCGTTGCGAAGTGTTAATTAACGGTAATTAAGGAAGCTGTCCACTTTCTGAAGGCTATTCCTTCGTTCCCGTCCTATAAATATATAATTATAGTCAGTTTTATTTATTAAACTCATACAAACTCGACACGTATTCTACAAATCACTCAGTTCGTACTCATAACGTAGATTGTCCCTACAAATTTTGCTTTGCAATAAGTTTAGTAGCAAAGATAATGGTGTGCCTTTTATTATTTTTTCAGGTGAACAATCCATAAATAAAATATTTTTTTGTAAATTAATTTCTGAATGGAGTTGATGTATTTGGGATTATTACATAACTTTCTGCCGAAACGGTATGATGAAATTTCCGAACACCTAATTTGGAGGTTCTGGAGTCCCTCCATGAAATTTGTTACCTCCGGATTCCGGGAAACTTGTGTCGAACGCCGAGTTATTACTCCAATTATTTTTAATAACTTTTCTTGTTTAAACTTTTGTAAAGAAAATCCATTTCCTATTCATATTGCATTTCCTGAAAATCCAATCTGCTTAAATGTAAAAAGTTGAAAAAAATAAATTGTGGTGTATAATTTTATATAACATCCGGTAAAAGATGAAATTGATACGCCTACTAAAATGAATATTCAAATTGGTCGACGGTTACTACCTTACTCTAACTCTAGCACGTGGATATTTTTGGACAAGATCAGAGTAGTCCAGTACGTTTATCATTGACCGACATGTAAATTAACAAGTATGCCTGAATTAAAACTAAAATCAGAGTCAACCATCGCTAAATGGAGGTAACCGAGAATGCACAACTTGATATCCTCGCCGTATTTATAGATTATATATTCATTTAAGGTCAGCATCTGGGTAGTGTTGTCGAGTAATAGTTATGTAAGATTGTAATTGTATTAGGAGTTTAGCCCAAATACATCCATTTTGAGATCTTAAAATCTACTGACTTGGGTAACGATGTTACCGCAAATATTATAAAAGAAAATAAATGCAAAATTGTCTTTGTATTTGTGGTTGAAGAAACTTCATGAAACTATGATATCAAATTGGAAAATAGCAATATAGTTCTTAGCTAAAATCCATTAAGTCATTTAAGCATACGTGTGCACATACTTAAATTCAGCTTATGTTCGTTGCCCGCCGTCGGAAAGACTCTCAGAGATAAAGTTGTCAGTGCATTTTATTCTCTAACGCTGCAAGAAAGCAACCAATTTCAAATTGAGTTAAATAGTTGCCCGATCCATTGGCTTTCTTGTGACATTACGTCTACTATTGCATTAAAAACACACACACCACAAAGTATTACAATAATAAATGAGTGATTCGCCACAGTCACAAGCGAAGTTGGTGAGGTAACTGATGTTACACCATGTTGTAAAGGACAACTTTCAATAGCTAGATTGCGTTAAAAGAGATGTTATATATCTGCCCGCTAGCTATTGAACGGTAAGCTCCGCCGTCTTGTAACGAATCCAATATGGCGCTTACGTTAAGACAAAAGCAATGGAAATAGTATCAAATAAGGAGCAACATTTGCGGTTAACAGTATTCCCGAAGTATGTTAGACTCATGTGTTCTTATTTCTTATTCGATTTGATTACCCTGCCCAATGTTGTTTTATACCCATCAATAGAGTATCTATAAGGTCGAGAGCATAGAGTATTGCATTTTAAAAATCATGACGGTTACATTAAAACCGTTTCAACACATTTGTATTGACATTTTAATGGTAATGATACTTTCGTCTATTGCCTTGTGGCGTTGAACGTCTGGTTTGATAAATATAAGTTGTGTCTTTTTTGTTTCAGCATTGTGTTTCGAAACGTAACATTGCCGGTCATTGACCGCTTACTGTAAACTCACCAGCTATGAAATTATTTTGTGTTGTTACTGTATTGTGTGGTAACAAATACTTTTGTCTCTTCTTTGAAAAAAAATGCGACCTTCGGATGATTATTTTTTAATAAAACACTACGGACGGGAATCTTCGTATGTTAGAATTAGTTCGTAACACATTCCTGGCTACCACCATTTATGAATTTGATGCTTTTGGTTATTGCATTGCCGTACATGAACGCGCAGGTGTAATTGATAAGTACTGTCGGTATCTGATATTATATAAATTGTGCCAATTCTTTACTTATGTAGTGTTTGCGTTCTTCAAACTTGGATGAGGATCTGTGGTAAAGAAGACGACGCGTACTAGTAGTTGTGGTAAGAAGCGAATGTAGTTTTGTTTCATGCTTTCCGGGAGTTTATTGAAATATAACGGTGGAATTTATCTCGAATATCAGTGAAATAATCGATAAAAACACTGTTTTCTCAGATTTTACTCATTTCATTGTTGCAATAGTAACATAAACGTTTATAATGCCGGGAAGATAATTCCTTCTTGGAACATGACCTATATTATTTATGCTTATTTATCGACTTCCAATAATTGTATTATTTAAGGAATGAATTTCGGGGTTGATGTCATTATCGGGGTATAAACGCATTTGGGCTGGTTAAAGTGTCTGGAGTCCGAAGGACTCCACGCGTATTTTGACCAGCCCATTTGATCTCATATCCTTGATAATGACATCTATTCCGCGATTCTTTACTTAAATTTACACCAATAGTTCATTATTTAATTCAAGGATTGTTAAAAAATACCTTATTTCCTTTCCTGTTAGTTGAACAATCCGACCGTAACCGGAGACAGTTAATCAAATGACGTCACAACAACGCGGGAAAAGATTAACGACTTAAAATAACTTAAACTTAAAATTGAAACACTAATAGCAACAATACGTACATATACTTAACATATCATAAATTATAACTATAAGAAGATAAACAATTTCCGTATATATTGTTATGCGGTGATTCGCGATCCTTCCTTCCTTCCTTCCTTCCTTCCTTCCTTCCTTCCTTCCTTCCTTCCTTCCTTCCTTCCTTCCTTCCTTCCTTCCTTCCTTCCTTCCTTCCTTCCTTCCTTCCTTCCTTCCTTCCTTCCTTCCTTCCTTCCTTCCTTCCTTCCTTCGTTCCTTCATGCATTCCTTCATTCATGCATTCCTTCATTCGTTCCTTCATGCATTCCTTCATTCATGCATTCCTTCATTCGTTCCTTCATGCATTCCTTCATTCATGCCTTCCTTCAATTATCAAATCATCAACCGATTATTGGTTTTCAAAGTTCATCGATTTTAGCTACCAACAAATCATCCATTTATACAATTTCATTGGAAACAATTTGAATTGAACATCGAAGATAATTATGTAAACAATAGAAAACAATATACCTGTAAAAACATTGTTTAAAAACTTAAACAATTTAATACAGTATGTTGTGTTTCTTTACTCCTCTAGTATTTTTTGCTCTTAACATCTGTGGCATAACCATTTAGACCCATCCCGCAGATTTTCAGACACCCTGACCATTTCTTCCAAGTTAAACACCCGTCGTGGAACCACGCACATTACATACATCACAGCCGTTCCAATATATCCCATCCTTTTCATCGTGCATGGTTCCCCTCTGTCCACAAACACCACACTAATACTGTTCAGTTATTATTTTTAAAATGTCCTCATTGTCCATTTTCTATGTTTTCTTCTCTTGTTGTCTTTGCCTTTTTCTTTCTTTCTCTACTCGTCTAGTCTGTTTTGCTTCTTCCTACCGTTTCCCTTTTTCCGCGGCGGTTCTTTTTCTTTCTTCGTCTTTCTTTTTTTTCTCCACTGTTTTGTTCTCTCTTTTCAGTTTCATCTCGGCCATGTGCCGTTTTCTTTATGCTTTCTTCTCCAGGAGGCATTTTGTTCAAGCTCCATTTTCTTCAAAATCGAACGTATCATACTAGTATGAATAATTTGCGTATATGTACGTAAATAGATCAATAGAGGATAATTTTGTATTTCAGTGTAAGATCGTATTTTATTTTAAAAGTGTCATAGAAGAACATATTTTCACTAGTGGCGAAGATCGTATTTTATTTTACGAGTGTCATAGAAAAACATATTTTCACGAGTGGCGTCTATGATCACGAGTAGAATAAAATACGATCTTACACTGAAATAAAATCTGTTCTTTATGCTTATTTTCCGAGTTTTATAGACTTTTAATTTATTTTCTTAATTACCCCCTTAGGAGTACCATTTACGCCGATACATGTGGGGCGCCCCTCATGCAAAATTATAGCTGTCAATTTTCTAATTCAGGTTTGTTAAGAAAGAGTTCTCTGATATTCTTTTTCATAGTTTATTATTCGCTCGTTTTTAATGGAAATATTTTATGAACAGTTATCAATGAAGTTTTATAAGTGCATCCATTTTCCAAAAAAAAAACCACTCTTTTATTTTAAGCGTGATATGAATACATAACCAAATTACTACGCCGCCATTTATTGAATGAAAATTTGAAAGGTCTTGGCAAAACAATTTCGGATACTCATTGGATATAATACATTTTTCTTAGGTTAAGAGTGTGTTTCATGATGCATTGATATTCAGCCATCTTACTGTCAGAGACCAGTCTGTTTTGCTTAAAGACAGGTCGATTTCCAAGTAATGATGAGGACCACCCTAGTTTGTTGACACATTTTGTGGCGTAGGTGGGGTAAAAAATCAGTATATCTGTAAATTGTTGTGTGAAATTCCGGGAAGTTCGTATTACGTATTTCAACGACAAAAAAGGGTTGGTAAGGTGGTGGGACAGCCGTTGGATGAGGGAGGGGTTTAGAAAATTGTCTTAAATGCTATAGCTATTTACCGGAAAACACTTAAATTTCCCCTTTCATAAACATTATTACCTCGATGTTGACATGAAAAATGTAAAAGGAAACCGTTTATTATAGTTATTTTAGCTCGGCGAAACATTCACGACCTTTTAATTATTGTAATTTAATACAGAATTCATTACACAAATCGTTTGACCAAGTTTTATTAAGATGGGTATAACATTTCACCTATAATATGAACTAGCTTTTAGCGATTGCTCTTTTTATTAATTTTTTTTTTTTTTTTTTGGGGGGGGGGATAAATTATATGTGTACATCGTTCATCTTATACTTTTTAGGTCTAATCAGCCTTTCTCATTTAATTTTGAGGCCTAGAAAACACACATTTTTGCACTGTTCCACAGCGCCAGTGGCCTCAAAATAGGCTTCTGCAATATACCCGTATAATAACTAAATTAACTTCCCATGCTCAACATCATTCACATTACGTTTCAGAATTTGTGAGTTATCTTTTGCAGAAATCTGCGCATCGAAAGTGTAGTCCATCGTGCTAATACTTTTAAGGGTTATATCGAGTCATATTAAGTGTAAGTAAGGTCTGGGACCAATGACAAATCTCAGGTAAGGTCAATAAAGTAGTATAAATTCTTTAAGAGCATGATGATACTCCAGTTTTTGCCATCTTTTAACCATGGATACATTTGTGGCCTGTTGAATGCTTGTGAAGAATGCGTTTTCTGCCATTATTTTTCCACACATAGCCTTGAGCAAAAGATCGTTTTAAGTTAACAAAATTAGGTTGACAAAAATGTATTATCCTACAGAAAATGTGTAACAAGAGGGTTAACGAGGTTTGTTTTGAATTTATCTTATAATGGGGGATAATGTGGCCTCTAAGAGTCTGAACATATTTTTGTTAATTAATATTTGACCTATCAACTTGACCATTATCTGTCTTTAATTCAATATAAATAAGCATATAGATTACGTTCGATGAAGATGTGGCTCTTAAGTTTTATCTTCTTTTTTTCAATATCTAACCTAGTGAATTAATTTTCACCAGGTATGGTCAGACCTAACCAAGCCTTTACTAAGACGCACTGTTTAAGGACATGCTTAACAAAGTGATGAACATTGGAATTCGAGTAATGAACACTGGAATTATGGTAATAAACGTTGAAACTCGTGTGATCAATGCTAGAACTCGTGTGATGAACATTGAAACTCCGGTCATCAATGCTGAAACTCGGGTGATTTACATTGGATCTCTGGCGATGAATGTTGAAAATCGTGTGGTTAACATTGGAAATCGGGCGATGAACGCTGGAACTCGGGTGATTTACGCTGGAAATCGGGCGATGAACGCTGGAACTCAGGTGATGAACGCTGGACCCCGGGTGATGAACGCTGGAACTTTGACGATGACGCTGGAACTTTGATTATGAACGCTGGAACATGGGTGATGAACGCTGGACCTTTGGTGATGAACACTGGAACTCGAGTGATTAACGCTGGAACTCAGGCAATGACGCCAGAGCTCGAGCGATGAGGGCTGGACCTCGGGTAATTATGCTTAAACTCGGATGATGAACGCCTGAACTAGGGCGACGAATGCTGAAACTCGGGCGATGAACGCTCTTACTGTAGTGATGCACATTGCAAATCAGGTGATGAACGCTGGACCTCTGATGATGAACGCTGGAACTCGGGCGATGACGCAATACCTCGGGCGATGAGGGCCGGATCTCGGGCAGTGAACGCCGGAACTCCGTTGATGAACGCTGGAAATCGGGCGATGAACGCCCTTACTCAGGTGATGGACGCTTGAACTCTGGGAATTTACGCTGTAAATCTGGTAATGAACGTTGGAACACCGGCGATGAACGCTCAGCGCATAAACGCTGGAGCTAAGATGATGAACGTTTGAACTCTGGTGATGAACGCTCAAACTCGGGTGATGAACGCCGGAACTCGGGTTATGAAAAGTGATTCTCTGGTGATGAACGCTGGAACTCGGGTGATGCACGCCGTTATTTGGTCAATGCACGCTGATACTCGGCTGATAAACGCTAAAGCTCGGGCGATGGACGCTGGAACTCGGATGATGAACGCTGAAACTCGGGTGATGAAAGCTGAATCTCGTGTGGTTAACATTGGAAGTCGGGCGATGAACGCTGAAATTCGGGTGATAAACACTAGATAATGGCGATGAACGCTGGACCTTGGGTGATGAACACTGGAACTCTGGTGATGAACGCTGGAACTCGGGTGATGAACGCTGGAACTCGGGTGATAAACGCTGGACCTTGGGTGATGAACGTTGGATCTATGGTGATTAACGCTGGAACTCGGGTGATGCACGCTGGAACTCGGGTGATGAACGCCAGAACTCGAGCGATGAACGCTGGAACTCGGGTGATGAACGCTGGAACTCGGGTGATGAACGCTGAAATTCGGGTGATGAACGCAAGAATTCGAGCGATGGGAGCTGGAACATGGGTGATGCACGCTTGAACTCAAGTGATGAACGCCAGAACTCGAGCGATGAACGCTGGAACTCTGGTGATGAACGCTGGAACTCGGGCGATGTACGCCGGTACTCAAGCGTTGAACGCTGGAACTCTGGTGATGAACGTTGGAACTTTGATGTTGTACGGTCTGGCCACTAGACTTGTCGGCATAAGTTAAAATATAAGAGTAAATCGAAAATCGGTCGTAGCTATTTTGCTTGTAAAGCCTTCTTTAAACACAGATACAATAAAACAATTCAAGATGGCCACCAACGGACAATTTGTACCCGGAGTGATCAGTGCATTGGCATATATACAAAATGTTTTTGCATTTTCTTAATGGCAAGACTGTACCATAACAGGATCTAAATGATGCCACTCTGGCATCGGTATGCAACTCTTGGGATTTAAAATGCGTCCAAGATGGCCGCCAACGGACAATTTGTACCCGGTGTGAACAGTGCATTGGCGTCTATACACAATGCATTTTCTTAATAGCGTTTCTTACCATAACAGAATCTGAATAATGCCACTCTGGCATCGGTGGGCAACCCTTGGAACTCAAGATGGCGTCCAAGATGGCCGCCAACCGACAATTTATACATTCAAACATTAGGACATGATTACATATGATTGACATACTATTTTATGGGAAATACTGAAAGTTCATAATTATTAATCCATTATCACTACCCTTCTTCAAAATTTTGACATAAAATGGTCTTCTTTAAAATGGATATCAAAAGTTAAAAAGGGTGCCAATGTATTATAAAGCAAGTGATCGTATTTTGTAGGCAAAATTTTTACCTGTGCGAGAAAGCAAAACAGCGTGCAACAGTTATGTGTCGAATGTCATCTAAAAGTTGTACTGATCATGTTAATGTTTATCCGTGCTGAAAGGGAAGGTGATTGGTGCTTACATCTAGCTGGGATCAAGTGTATGATTCTAAACTTTTTTGCGGCGGGTAACTATAAGTATGCCCGCTATGGTCTCTATCATTTGAGATCGATGGAATCGCTTCCAAAACCAGTCCGAGAAAAAATCTTAAAAGGTGAACACATAATGCGTCAAATACCCGAAACATGGAACGCGATATGGAGCGATATGTTCATTGAAACGACCTTTATGAGGTATGCACTTGGAGCCGGGGGAATAATAGGAATCACACTCAAGCCTGAAACTGAAATGTTATAGGCACTCAGTCTGCACATATGTAGTCAAATGGAACATGGCATCGAATTTATTTGTGAATGAGAACGACCAGGCAAGCATTTAACGAAGATAGGAAAAGCAGGATATAAACCGATATAAAATACCTCACTTCTATCAAGACCAAGATCAATGAATGCATTCATCAACTACGGCCCATTGATCATCCACCAGAGCTGGTATATGTTGTTACCTGAGAGCTTGCTCCATTTGTATCTAATACACAGGATGTCATCGCAATTGGTACGAAGAATGAAAGACTTTAAAATGGATAGTCAGTATCATTCCACGAAGCCATTCTGCGATCAATTTAAACTCAATCCGCATCAAAGAAGTCACTCAAGATGAGTTGAGATCATTTGACACAGAGTTGATCTGTACCAGAGTTATTGGTCTGCAAGCGAGTTCACGGGAAAATGACTTGAAATGTGTGTAATCACATGAATTGTCGCCTGTTTCCCCCTCTTTGTTTCCTGCATCAGGTGATCTCAGAATAGCCAAATCAAAGTCACAAATGAAGAAGATTTTACATGTAGAAACGTCAGCAAGACAATCACCAAACCAGATAGAATGGGTTATAATCGGCGGTTCTGCAATTGTATGTATAATTCGCTGGCCCATAAGTGGAACGGTGATGGATTACATTTTCCAATTAAGAATATATATTGAAAGGAAACTGGCCGACTTCAATATGTACTTTGTATTTGACAGCACAAAAGGTGAAACGCGAGAATCACGAGGAATGACATATTGTCGAATACACCAACTTTCTACAGTTAAGCAATTGCCCACACAGTATGCCATTCTTACTGTACCAGAAAACTAAAACAGTTGATTTCTTTTATTGGTGACTATTTGTCGACAAATCTAACATTCCCAGAAACAGGCTCAAGACACAAACTCGTTAAAACTGGGAAAGACGATTTTCAACTCGACGTTACAGAGAGTGTAACAATAAGACATGCGCACATAACATGAAGAGGCGAATAATACCCTTGTTCAACAAATGGTTGTTGTTGCCAATGAGGCCGAAAGTGGTATGTGCATAATATCTGAAGACATCGATGTGTTTATGCTGGCCCTTTATCATTTTCTAATACACCAAGTGTCTTTGAAAGTATTAATGGAATTACCAATACAATGCCCTGCAGTTAAAGACATCAACGCGACTGTTGAGGCTAATAATATATTACTGGATATACCAGCATCTCATGCACTATCCTGTTGTGACACATTGGCGTGTTGTCATGGAATAGGAAAGGAAACAGTTATTAAGGTTTTAAAATCTCAAAAATACACACTCGAGTCTGTTTGAAATAAAACATTCTGATTCTGGACGCCATCGTCAGGGAATTGACGTCCTTTGATGCTGCTTGTTTCGAACTCGACTGAATAAATGCAATGTTAGACATGAGAATAACTGCATGGGCCAAAAAGGTTGAAAAATCTCCAGTATCAGCACCAACGCTTCAGTCACTCCCCATGCATGTATATGGAAATACGCCGTCAATATTTATGGGAAATGCTACAGAAACAAACCCAGATCCACTAGAACTTGATCGTTCGGATCATGGTTGGATGCGAAATGAAGATCACAAATTGTTGTCCGACGTTAAAGTTCATATTGATGTACAAAGGGCACCGCAAACTGATAAGGTGTTCATGTGAAAACCAAATGCTGTGCTTTAGTATGCGATGTCTTTGTTATAGCTCTCGATTGACATGCACTGTGTTCTGTGTTTGTCGTGGAGAAATAATGTGCTGTAATGAAGAGAACAAATAGGCAATCAATGAATACGCTTGCTGACCGATGAAACACTTATATCAAAACGTGTCAAATGAAACAACTGTTTTATGTAGATAACTTTAATATACAATTTTAGTCTCTTTTTGTGGTATTATCAGTATTGAGAATATTAAGTACAGCATAATTTCCAGTTTTTATCTCATGGATATTTTTAATATTCTTACCACAATGCTTATTTATCGTAAAAAGAATTAATTAACTAGACGTGGTAACGTAAGTTTCATTACATAATGTATAACATTGACCTCTGCTAAAATTTGCAAATGTATAATCGTAGCATTATTCTGTTCAGTTTTGAGCCATGTTACGGCTTTATATTTTCATAACGATGCTTATCAGTCGTCAAAAAGAACTGAAATTTAGTGGTCGTGGTAACGTATGTTACATTTCATTGTAACCGTGCATTACATGGGTTGTAAATTTGAAATTATGCAGTAAAGTTTTGTCGCTCGGATACAGTTTTATGTTTTAAACACCATGATTATGAATCCCAAAATAAGAAAATGTAAATGAGCTGAGTAGACATTGTAACGTACATTACGTTCATGACATGGTCATCTGCTTAAACTTTCAAACTTTTAATAATTATAGTTTTGCTAGCACGTAGTTAACTTACCAATCACAAACCAAAATAACACGATACTTCATATGACTCTCCTTTCTAATAATACAATCATAGTTTGACTTTGGTAACGTATTTTTTCAGACAGTAACAATTTGATGGGTTTAATTTTCACGAGCAAATACCACCTTAAACCAGTACATGTACACAGGAGAGTGTTAATATTGTGATGTAATCATTTGTTATATTAACATATACCTTAATAAAGAAGTATAGTAAGTGTATGTGTTTTTTCCTTTTTCGGCAGCCATGTTGGCGGCCATCTTGATTTAGAGAGTTGCCCAAAGATGCCAGCGTGGCATCACTCGGATTCGTTTACAATAAGGTCTAACCTACACAAAAATGTAAAAATATTTTGTATATACGCGATTGCACGGTTAAGTTGAAATTTGGCTTTTATCTGCCGGACTAGTATGCGCCACGACAAATGGATATTTATCGGACCAAAGCGATCCACACATGTTTAATTTGTCTAGTTTTGGCATACTTAGCAAAGTTCTTTTTGGTGGACATATTAATTGACGTCATTATATAACAGAGATCTAAACTAATTTATTTGAGCTTGATTGAGACAAAACTAATAACATATAGAATCACTCTCGAGTCAGTTACCTGGGTAGAAACCAGAACTTGTGTCCATTTTGAGAGGCCATGAGCAAGTCCGCCTGGTGGGGATCTACTCGACAACCTCATAGATGAGAAGCGCCCACCAACACCACTAAACAATCCTCACCCGTTTTCGCATAATTTCGCATTCGCTTTTAGATACTGTAAACAAGTTTAAAATCAAGTTTTTATATAGAAGAGTTCTAATAACAAAGGTTGTCATAACAATATACAATCAATAAAAACTATTGTCTGCATTTATGTGATCTGATGTGTCAGAACTACTGGTAGGTGTAATAGAATGTTGAAACCTATTGTTGGAACCGATTTTATTGGCAGTTTTTATTTTAACATACCGGTATGTGTAATACCTTCGTGACCAAGTTGTGACGTTTAACGATTGTAAGTATGGACCAATACAACCATATTGGTTTGAAGCGACGCAATCGCATAAGCATTCATTTTGTGTAACTTAATACTAACAGTCGCTTACCAATACAAGGTGTTCACGAACGTTTTGCACCTGAAGTTTTTTAAGAGTTCTTCATTAAAATGTTTAAACTACCTACTAACTGGGCAAGCCACTGTTTATACATAACGCCTCACCTGATTTGAATGAATAATGGCTGAATGCTTATTTACTAATATTTATGCAAAAATTTACAGAAACAAGCTCAGTAACAAAAAACTTGTCCTCATTTGTAAAAATATAATGTAAACCAGTAATAATGTTTAAAATTCTTAAGTTACCATGTTGGGATAAAGTAGCTTAAAAACTGTATTGGTGTGATTTACGCGATTCGGCATTTGTGTATAATTATTAACTATATACTATTTGATAAAATATATTAAACATATGCCTATATTGATATGAATATACATGAGTGGCGCAATTTGAAAATTAAGTAAATGTTGCTGGTACTTCTTTGCTATACATAAATTGAATGATCTTAATAAGAGCAACTGAACGCTGGTTCCTTATTTACTAACGGCTTGAGACTGATCTAAATAAGAGCAACTGAACGCTGGTTCCGTATTTACTAACGACTTGAGACTGACCTAAATAAGAGCAACTGTACGCTGGTTCTGTATTTACTAACGACTTGAGACAGATCTTAATAAGAGCAACTGAACGCTGGTTCCTTATTTACTAACGGCTTGAGTCTGATCTTAATAAGAGCAACTGGACGCTGCGTCCATATTTACTAACGGCTTGAGTCTGATCTTAATAAGAGCAATGAACGCTGGTTCCTTATTTACTAACCGCTTGATTCTGATCTTAATAAGACCAACTGAAAGCTGGTTCCTTATTTACTAACGGCTTGAGACTGATCTTAATAAGAGCAACTGAACGCTGGTTCCGTATTTACTAACGGCTTGAGTCTAATCTTAATAAGAGCAACTGAACGCTGGTTCCTTATTTACTAACGGCTTGAGCCTGATTTTAATAAGAGCAACTGAACGCTGGGTCCTTATTTACTCACGGCTTGAGACTGATCTTAATAAGAGCAAATGAACGCTGGGTCCGTATTTACTAACGGCTTGAGTCTAATCTTAATAAGAGCAACAGAACGCTGGTTCCTTATTTACTAACGGCTTTAGCCTGATCTTAATAAGAGAAACTGAACTCTGGGTCCGTATTTACTCACGGCTTGAGACTGATCTTAATAAGAGCAACTGGACGCAGGGTCCGTATTTACTAACGGATTGAGTCTAATCGTAATAAGAACAACTGAACGCTGGTTCCATATTTGCTAACGGCTTGAGCCTGATCTTAATAAGAGCAACTGAACTCTGGGTCCGTATTTACTAACGGCTTGAGACTGATCTTAATAAGAGCAACTGAACGCTGGGTCCGTATTCACTCACGGCTTGAGACATATCTTAATAAGAGCAACTGAACTCTGAGTCCGTATTTACTAACGGCTTGAGCCTGATCTTAATAAGAGCAACTGAACGCTGGTTCCTTATTTCATCACGGCTTGAGCCTGATCTTAATAAGAGCAACTGAACTCTGGGTCCGTATTTCTAACGACTTGAGACTGATCTTAATAAGAGCAACTGAACGCTGGTTCCGTATTAACTCACGCCTTGAGCCTGATCTTAATAAGAGCAACTGAACGCTGGTTCCTTATTTACTAACGACTTGAGACTGATCTTAATAAGAGCAACAGAACTCTGGGTCCGTATTTACTCACGGCTTGAGACTGATCTTAATAAGAGCAACTGAACGCTGGGTCCGTATTTACTCACGGCTTGAGTCTGATCTTAATAAGAGCAACTGAACGATGGGTCCGTATTTACTAACGGCTTGAGCCTGATCCTAATAAGAGCAACTGAACGCTGGTTGCTTATTTAATCACGGCTTGAGCCTGATCTTAATAAGAGCAACTGAACTCTGGGTTCGTATTTACTAACGACTTGAGACTAATCTTAATAAGAGCAACTGAACGCTGGTTCATTATTTACTCACAGCTTGAGACAGATCTTAATAAGAGCAACTGAACGCTGGTTCCTTATTTACTAACGATTTGAGACTGATCTTAATAAGAGCAACTGAACGCTGGTTCCTTATTAACTAACGACTAGAGACTGATCTTAATAAAAGCAACTGGACGCTGGTTCCTCATTTACTAACGACTTGAGACTGATCTTAATAAGAGCAACTGAACGCTGGTTCCTTATTTACTAACGACTTGAGACTGATTTTAATAAGAGCAACTGAACACTGGTTCTGTATTTACTAACGGCTTGATACTGATCTTAATAAGAGCAACTGAACGCTGGTTCCGTATTTACTGACGGCTTGAGTCTGATCTTAATAAGAGCAACTGAACGCTGGTTCTTTATTTACTAACGGCTTGATTCTGATCGTAATAAGAGCAACTGAACGCTGTGTCCGTATTTACAAACGGCTTGAGTCTGATCTTAATAAGAGCAACTAAACGCTGCGTCCGTATTTACTAACGGCTTGAGTCTGATCTTAATAAGAGCAACTGAACGCTGCGTAAGTATTTAGTAACGGCTTGAGTGTGATGATAATAATAGCAACTGAACGCTGGGTCCGTATTTACTAACGTCTTGAGTCTGATCTTAATAAGAGCAACTGAACGCTGGGTCCGTATTTACTAACGTCTTGAGTCTGATCTTAATAAGAGCAACTGAACGCTGGGTCCGTATTTACTAACGTCTTGAGTCTGATCTTAATAAGAGCAACTGAACGCTGGGTCCGTATTTACTAACATCTTGAGTCTGATCTTAATAAGAGCAACTGAACGCTGGGTCCGTATTTACTAACTGCTTGAGTCTGATCTTAATAAGAGCAACAGAACGCTGGGTCCGTATTTACTCACGGCTTGATTCTAATCTAATAAGAGCAACTGAACGCTGCGTCCGTATTTACTAAAATCTTGAGTCTAATCTTAATAAGAGCAACTGAACGCTGGGTCCGTATTTACTAACGGATTGAGTCTAATCTTAATAAGAGCAACTGAACTCTGGGTCCGTATTTACTCACGGCTTGAGTCTGATCTTAATAAGAGCAACTGAACGCTGTGTCCGTATTTACTAACGGCTTGAGTCTGATCTTAATAAGAGCAACTGAACGCTGTGTCCGTATTTACTAACGTCTTGAGTCTGATCTTAATAAGAGCAAATGAACACTGGGTCCGTATTTACTTACGGCTTCAGTCTGATCTTAATAAGAGCAACTGAACGCTGGGTCCGTATTTACTAACGGATTGAGACTGATCTTAATAAGAGCAACTGAACGCTGGTTCCTTATTTCATCACGGCTTGATCCTGATCTTAATAAGAGCAACTGAACTCTGGGTCCGTATTTCTAACGACTTGAGACTGATCTTAATAAGAGCAACTGAACGCTGGGTCCGTATTTACTGACGGCATGAGTCTGATCTTAATAAGAGCAACTGAACGCTGGGTCCGTATTTACTCACGGCATGAGACTGATCTTTATAAGAGCAACTGAAAGCTGGGTCCGTATTTACTCACAGCCTGAGTCTGATCTTTATAAGAGCAACTGAAAGCTGGGTCCGTATTTACTCACAGCCTGAGTCTGATCTTTATTAGAGCAACTGAACGCTAGGTCCGTATTTACTCACGGCATGACTCTGACTAACGCTGGGTCCGTATTTACTAACGGCTTGAGTCAGGTTTTCGATTCGAGACGCGAAATTGCAAATCTTCATTTTATTTGATAATTGCAATTTGAAGATCAAAAAATGTTAAGCTCGCCATAGACATTGCATATTCCATGTTAATAAATTGTTTACGCATTTTAGGTAAAAAAATACATTGAAAATGAAAGTAAATATGGACTAGGGGCCATGCTTAGAAACAATTTAAGTCCGATGCCAGACTCAGACTCAGAAAAGTACATTAATTATATTTATAAATAATCTTTCTTTCCCAATTCCTAAAATTCATCAAATGTTATCATCAATACTCATCAAGAACAAATGTAGAAGGGACGTAAAAAGAATATTTTAATTTTAGGTTTACGGTATATTGTTACGTAAAATAAAACCGTGTTTAATAACCGGAGGGTGGTTTGTAGAAAATGGCTGCAGAAAGATGTAGTCAAAGAGATACGCTTGAGCATAATTCAAGATGTATTAATAAAATATCCAGAAGGTCATAACCCATGTGGACAAAACAAAAGGGATACAGGTTACAATACTCTTTAATTAAAGTCCACTATGTGATAACAAGAACAAATAACTAATTAAATAACAAACATACATAACATATAGTTTAAACATATTTATTTTACAACGATTGTGAAACAAGTTATTAAAACATAATATTAATCACTCTCGTCGGCACGATTTTACTCGAGGGTGTGTTCTTGTGTTGTTGTCGAAACTGGAGTACCAGTAGGAAACCCACTTGTCCGGCTTGGTGACTACAAACCATTGTCATGATTTTATTTATGAGAAAGCTTCATTATAACAAGCATAACATACATACCAATTGTACAAAAGCATTTAATTCAATACAAAATATCGCTTTAACGTTATTTGATTTGATCAAAAGTAGACCAATCACATGAATGGTAACTTCCTGAAGTGCGAGATGTATTTTACACCATAGTGTGGAATACTTCAATCCGTGTGTAAAATAATAATATGGAAGTGTTCATTACGTACCAGGCAACTGTTTTGACAAATCGATACTTTGAAAGACTTTTTTTCTTTATGAAAATAATTTAGCTTCATGTGAACTAAATTAAAAAAAGCAATTTGAAAGGCTTGTTCAGGACTTAGTGCGAAGACACGTTGGTGACCGTCACTGTTATACACATATATGTGTATTTAAAAAAGTCCTTCCTATATTTTTTGTTAAACATATTTGTTTTAACTGTAGTAAATATGCTCTTTCCGTTTTATAATAATTCATTTATAATTATATTTCTCCTTGTCCAAGAGTCAAGCCTGATATCCTATTTATCTATATTATAAGAAATGTTTTCTGTTCATTATTTTAAAAGTAGCTATTTAGAATAATGCATCTTCATCAGCGTGAAAAATCTACTCACCGAGTTATTCATGGTTTTCATTATTTAGTCAATGTTTCCCATGAAATATCTATTGGAGACTAATGTGTAACAGTCTTCTTCAACATATCTAATACAATTTTGCATTTTCAAAGCGTGCCTTTAATAGACTTTTGTGTTTTAAGATTTAAGCAGTTTTTCACGCCTATAAATATTCAATAAGTAATAAAAGTATGTCAAATACGGTCAAAAGTCGCTATGCCGAAGTCGCTGAGGCTTCGGTGAAATACTTCGAGAAAACAATATTTCTTTATAACCGAAATACAAACATGTCTGTTTAAACCAGTACATTTGAAAAAAAAGATCTACATAACCATAAAATCGAATCATAGAGACATCAACTTGTCTTTTTTGTATTTTGTGTTATTTTTGACGACCAAAAAGCAATTATCAAACAATGAATTTCAAATACGATACAGTAGTTTTCCAATTCATGAATGTCACTATTTGTTATACTTATACAAATGTAAACAATTAGGTAAGGTACAGTTTGTTTTAAACATTATCATATATATTGTTTATATAAACACCTCATGTTCTAGGTTCCTTTTGTAATACTAGCTTTCTGACACAGAAGCAATATTTTTATACCGTCTATAGTATTTGCTAAAGTATTGTCTATAGTTTTGTCAATTATATTGTTACGACCTAGCCCCGTGGTCCGTCGACGCAATCAACTGTCCCTTTTAGGATGACAAAGTATTTAAAGTGCTCCCCTCGTGACTCAGGTTCTGGTAGCGAAACCTCCCAATGGCAGTTAAATTTCATGTTGTCTAACCATTGCGTGTCAAAAACTAGTTCACCGGAAAGACAACTCAAATAGATATTTACAAGTTTAATAAACGTTGAAAAACAGTACATAAGCGTGATAAATCATCATTTCAACATCAGAAGAAGAAAAGGTACAGTATGCAATTGCTGGGTAGACACAGAAAAACGCTAGATCATCGTATTGAATATATAAGTCCTTAAACATTAATTTTCCGCTAATTTTCTATCTAATTCTTTTTGGATTTTATCAAGGAGACAAATAATAAAAATCGTTTCATTTGTTATCGTTTTCTATTTCCAGATAAATGCCAAAATCAAATTTCAAAATGTACGAAACGCCCGAGGGCAAATGGTACGGGATGTGCTTCAAGCTATGTCCAAATTACGTCTCTTCCCGATTCTGGAAAGCCCCTCCTTATACTCATATGGTCAATGACCCAAATTCGTGGTCGAATATTAATATATATATATCCAAAATGGCGTCGTTATAGGTCATGAACAATTGAAAAGGTAATAAACATTCTTCTCTACATGAACGCGTGGATATTCACGTCGGATTTTCTGTCTTTTTACCCAAGTTTATCTGGTTTGTGAGCAATGAAATCTGAATAAAATAAATGTAAATAACTTAACATTTGTACAAACTTTTATCCCTAAACATTTAACATTGCTGAATCAAAATGTGGAATGATTGCTCAATTTGCGGTGGCAAAATTCAAACCAGGCTGGCACGCCTGGAATTACGGGGCGTTGCTGGTTCTTGGGTGATTTGACATTGACTGATAACAACAACAAATATATATATATATATATACAAAGAATTAAGGTAAGTGCATATTTTCCTAACATAACCGTTCACATGCTGGGGCATATTAGTATTGTCCATAGTATTGTCTCTCTGGTTCACTGAACATAACAACGAAAATTCTATGACACAATGATGAGACAAATTAAGCGGTACATGATTGACCAAAGAATAAAAAAGTAAATGTCCACTCACTGTACAATAATCTACAACACTTGGTCCGTTATTACCAACATTAGTTAAATACCAACAGTAACCATGTTCTAACAGTAACGACTATTCGCTATTCTCTGACTATTAAAGAACAACAGACATCCATTGGAATTGACATTAAAATACTTATAGTTTCGTGTCATAAAGCAACCAGCAATATATTCATCTGGCAATGACGGTTAAGTCGAGTAATAACTATTTGGTAGTTGGGGATTTCAATATCCAGCTACCTACAAGTTCATAGTTGGATAATCAAAATTTAAACTACCTGCTATTTGTAAATTGTGGATTCGAATAATCAACTATATAAAAGTAATATGTTGATGTCAGTACTAACCTACTCGATCATATCCAGTTGGTTATTTGCACATATCCAACCACCAACCAGTTGGTAGATCGGGATTCAAATTTTGTCTTCTTTTATGGTTGAATGCTATACATGTGAAAAAAGCACTTGCCAACTATATTTTTATGCATGTACATATATGTATCTTCGTGAGAAACACTGTTTTAACTGAGTATATTCTCAACATTCGCAAGTTGGATATTCGAACACTGCCAGTTGGGTATATGGGAATATCCAACAACCAACCAGCTGGTAGTTGGGATTCTGATTTTGTCTATTTGTATGTTCTTAAAATACACATATAAAGAAATTACACGCTCAATGTATTTTATGCATGTACAAATATGTATATTCGTGACGAACAGTTTTAAATCACCATTTTTCTTGCCGTCACCAGCAGGTAATTCAAACATTGCCAATTGATTTTTTTTTCGAATATGCAATGCACGAAAAACAGTGAAATAAAACAGTTTGTGCAACGCAGACACATATGTGTAAATGTTTTATAAGTCATATTTCTTTTGGGAGAGTGTTGGGTTAGTGTTTGGTTAAGTTATTTTGATTCCGGTGTCGAAGCCGTTTGATTTCTCTCGTAATAAACTGTTGTTTTTTTGTTCTTATATAATGATTATCTTGGATTTTTAAAAACAAAACGCGAGAATTTTCCCTGCTTTTTAAACGTGGTAGAAAACACCACGGCGAATTCACAAGGAAAAATTATTTTACAAAACAAACGGCGGGAGGGGGGGGGGGTAACTTCGTGGTAAATATGACTATCTTAAACAATCAATCAGATGGATCAAACTGTCAATGTAAAACATGTTGGAGAAGGCTTGTTTTTTCAAAAGCAATATCGACCCCACCAATAGTCCTTTCCTTAAAGACGCAAAATACAATCATTGGCATCATAAAGCAATAAAAAAAACGATGCTGCGATTAAATCAAAAGAAATGCTACGAAAAAAACAGCAAAATGAAAATAAAAAACAACAAAGCAGTTTGTTAAATGCTGGTCTGACAAGGGTGTAAACATATTTATCATTTGTATGATTATGACTTTTTTTACTTCTTTATTTAACAAGAATTTACCATATTGGTCAAAGTTATTTTCTAAAATACCATACATTCATCATAAGTATCCCTTAATAGTATGGCTGGAAAGCTGGCTGAGACAGCGACATGACTGTTGCGTTTATTCTTTAAATCGTGTAACATACTAGTAAGTATTGATAATTCTAGGATTGTTTTGAGAAAATACTTTATTAACCGATTTTATGACAATCTGGTGTCAGATTTATATTTATACGAGTATCAGCTAACAATCACTGACCACACAAAGACAAAAATCGTTCTTGGTTGCAAGCCCAATCTCAGTGCCGAATAAATACATTGTTTGTTGGACAGTCTCTATCCCAACCTAATGATACAAAAGGGTTATTAGTACTGCGTTTTGATCTGGGAGGTTGTATTCAACTCGAGTGGATTTTTGCGCAAGCCGACTGAAATCAAAATCTGCAAAATTCCACGAGAGTCGAATACGAATTCCGGATCAAAACGCAGTACTAATAACCCTTTTATTATATACATTACTGGTAAGATCACTTAAAAGCCACATGTTTCATAATAAATTTCATTTTAATGACGCACTTTTTGTTTTATGACGTCATTTAAACATCGCATAACGATACTTGTTATGACGTGGCGTCACAAGAGTGGAGTAGGCTGTATTGCACTGGAGTGGAATACGGACTACCGTATTTTGCGATATGTATTGCGTGTGGATTTATGATGGGTATATAATAAATTTAAATATTTTAATCTTGTTTTTGATTATAAGGTCTTTGTTTCAACAATACTCATTTCAATCTAGGACCAATAATGAGAAAACTACTCCCAGTTTCAATGTTTCAATATACAGTATAAAAGAAGACGTACAAACTATACACACTACTACAATCGAACCTCGTTAGCTCGAACTCACAGGGACCGGCGAGAAAATCTCGAGCCTCGGAAATTTCGAGCCAAGCGGGAATGTTTATCTTCAATATAAAGAAATCGGTCCTTTACATTCAGTTTCAGCCAAGGAGGAATTCGAGCCAACGGGGTTCAACTGTATGTTAAAGGCAGTATTTCGGGTTAGATGTCTTGGTCTGACGCTGATGCATTGTGGTACACAGGATCTTCTACAGCAGGTTCCTGTGTTAAGAAGAACTCAATGTCAGCATACTCCGTCGGCCTATTCTTTCTCATTGACGGTACTCTGGTGTTAGCTACCTGTAGGAACTTCATGTCCAACTCGGCGTACGTTAGGCTGTCATCATTATGTGATTGCTGGAATCAATAACGTGTTAAGTTATTATCATGTTGGATTCCTTATAGAAGATAACACTACTGTTTGTAATTAGGATGTTCCACATCACAGTCAATCAGAAAGGAGTTGGCTATCCTGAATTATTTTATCTATTTTGGTTAAGCTACTTTGTACATTTTGTATGGCATTTGCATTACATCAATTATCTCTAAGAATATCTCCCGCAAGGTGAAGTGAATTACCTGCGGTTCAATCCTCTGTGTGGACGCCTGCCTCTGCACGACTGCGTACTGGACTCCTTCCGTTGTTATGTGTAGCACTCCTTTGTCCGACGAGGTGTCTGTTTTTTAATTATCAATTATGGCTATTATTCTTAAATGTTTATTTGGAGGGAAATGCTTTATTATACTAGTATATAGATAAAGATCTAGAACTTGATATGATTTTAAATGACGGTTTTGGCAATTGTACGTGGCCTTTGATATTATTTTATAAATAATAGATAATCATAAAATGGACTAATTTTATCCGAATTCGACAGGATACAAATGTAATCGACAATTTTATAGATATTAGATATATTCACTTGCGTTATTTCATTCATTATGGGTTACAGAAACAAAACTGGACTTAAATATTGAATCAAATAAAACACCATTGGCTGTTGCATGTTTAAATAATGTTCATTGCATTGTAATGATAATTTTAATTTGGAAATGTCATGATAATAATGTTTATTTTCTTCCCGAAAGGGCTAGTAAAGTAGCTTACCGGATAGTTAGATTCTGTAAATAACACATCTTTAAAGAAAATCACTCAATGGAAAAAGCATATATGTTCACCTGTGCACACCTGTGAATTTTAAAAGGGCATGAAAAGGACCTACGCATGTACGTTTTAGTAAACTCAATTATAAAAACTTACCGCTGTGGTTTTCAAGACTGAAAAAAGAACGCATTTTATTATGTCTTTATTATTACTTAAACGCGTATGACTTGTATAAACTCTTCTATCATTAGACGAAGTTAGGTTTTATCGGAAAAAATGTCCTAAATAACTCCCATAATTTATCAACGAGTTAAATATATCCAACATTGTAACATTCAAAAAATACTCGAGATTATCAACCATTAACTCTATATAACATTTGATACATACATTTCTATTGTGTGGATTTCGTTGACCTTTCGTCGTTTAAGAAACACACATCCTAAAAAAGATATGTATTTGTAAATGGAGATAATATATTTAGTTTGTGATGATTGATACAGAAATCTCATTTTCTTTTTGCAGCTGTAAAGGTTGTTATATATTCTTTAAATTATAAATTAACTTGAACAACAAATCAAGATGTAAACATTTGAAAAGATAGGTAAAATGTTATGCCCATACTTAATTTCTTATCATTAAGTCGGTAAACCTTCCTTAAAATGTCAAGCTAAAACAAACAGGAACCGCGTAAAAGTCATACAGAGTGTTTCTAATTGTTCTAACCCTAACGATAATATGACTAAATGCAGTAGAATGAAGAGTATGTTTAGGCCAGTGCCTAAAACTAAACATACTATTTTTTGTAGAAAAATGAATTTCACTAGATTCTGTATTTAAGTTGATGTGTATTGAGTATTCAGGAGACAAAGTCCTTACTTCCGATTACAGACATGATGCAGAGTCCACAGAAAACGCCTGTTCCAATTAACATATCGTTGACAGGAACTCGGAATGTTGAAGGAAATGTCTGAGTGTCATTTACATTGGATTGACTACCTGCAATATTGTTTTTCCAATTACATTGTAATATCTTATATCATCACAGACACTTCAACCATTATTTACTTAATCAATATATAAATTATTAATGACGAACCATCTGTCCTTGAGCTTGAAACTGTCAAGGAATTTCTCAGAAACTCATTTGGTTTCCAAGTGTTGCATATGTACGTCTTATCACCACCTCCTGTGTAATTCAGTGTTAACAGGCATTCCTCTGCTTTGATACAAGCCTCTATTTCAGTGCTATTTTCATCTTCCCACCAAAGATTCCATTGCCCTGAATTATTCAGGTCATCAACGAAACATTTGACGGTCACTGTAATATTTGGATGTAAAACAACAGGCGATGTCGTGTTCAAATACAGAGTCGGAACATCTGAAATGTAGTGTACAAATTGTTGAGAAAGTAACAAATAGAAACACATATAATAGAAAACAACATATCTAAAACACTTGAAGATATAATAATAATAATAATAATAATAATAATAATAATAATAATAATAATAATAATAATAATAATAATAACTTTATTTAAAGAAGGTAACACATTAAGACATAGGCATCATATTATAAACAAACATAACACACGACTTATTTACAATGTGGCCTTCTGAAAGAACATACACACGCACACACACATAAATGCTTAGAATGAAAACGTAAGCATAAATTTATGTTATTTCAAAAGGGTACGTATTAAAATGTTATACGAAAACATAAAGAAACATGAATATAATACATTAATTATAAGATCAATGCCGAACAATACATCAATTTGTACCTAAAGGTTAACAAATCGTATCATTAAAATTTATTAACTGAGTAAGTAGGACAGTCACACATGTATTTAACACCTTAATCGAGATATATATAATGTAAAAACAATATATTAATCTTATTTTTGATTAACATCTTAAATTAAAGATTTGGTCATTTTATAAGAACATTTCGAAAGTCGGGCTCCTTTGAGAATTGAAAATACATAAAAATAGCAATATCTTCTTTATTTAGAGTGTAAACAAAAGTCAAGAAAATGAACAAGGCCAATTACGTACCAGAAAACGATATCTTATAGTTTTTGTTTAAACGAAATTGGAAATGATCGCATCTTGTTGAACATGTAATAGTTCCCTCAGCCATGTCTTCAGTTACATTGTAACGCACGGTGGAAATAGAACGGTAACTACCACTTTCACCATTCGTCCAATCGTTTCTATGAACGTATATCAAACTATCGATGTCGCTTGACCATTTAATTTTGCAAGGCGGATTTGATTCATCCGTTTTACAAGATATATTAAAGAAACAGACAGAAACATTGTTGTTATATTCATGTATTGTGTTCACGGACATCGAAAGGTCCGTCGGTGGATCTGAAATAAGAATAGGACATAATCTTAAACAAACGGTTTCAGCTCAGAATAAACAAATATATAACGTTTATATTTCAATTAAACATAGTCAAAAAAAAAAAAAAAAACCAAAATATTTATCTTCAAATTATTGAAATATTCACTACCGAAATTAGAGGTACATTAATTTTTTTATGCCGTATGTCATTGTTCCATATTATATTTTCTTGTTATTATAATCAATACGCTTTCAGTTCAACTTACATCTGGTGCTGATGTTTTTGCATACTGAAACATCTTTAAGACCAAAATCATCTTTGCTTTTCCTATCGCAGCACATTTCTTTTCCATTCCAATCCCTGTTAGTCTTTGTCGCCGTTGCTATGCTAGTAAACGTATGGGAAGATTCATTAAATGAATCGGTTTGTTGAACATCAGATAGCAAGACTTTGCCAACACGTATTTCTATTAACGGAGCTAGGATAGCATCGCGCACTTCACACATTGTTGACGAGCTTTCTCCGTCAAGGACTTCAGGAACTGTTAGCATGGGCCAGTTATCTTTCTCTGGAATTGAGTCACAATGATTTAACAGCATCCAATATTAAACAAGCTCCAATATTATAACCTCCACAACATAACGTATCATAGTTTGTCATTATGTATCTCCTATTTGCTTACCCACGTTACATAGAATGCCATGCACTTCGTATGGTGTTTCAACGGCTGCGTTAAGCACCTGACATGTCACATTCTGTCTTGAGAGTCCATCCATTTCATGAGAAACATTATGGATTTGGTACAACCCTTTGTTTCCATTGCTTTTTGCAAGAACAATCGATTTATGTCCAAGTAAAAGTAACACTTTTACGGGTACTGTTCCGTTTTCAGTTTTGCAATAAAAGTCGGATCCATCATAAACATAAATGCATTTCGTTGTGTTGAAGTCAGAATACTTTGGACCGAGGACTGAATAACTCGGTTGCACTACAAAACCATACATTCACATGGATTGCCTTGTAACTCTTAAAACTGCTAATGAAAACGAATAGTTTATCACATTGCTGCTCATGCATTTGTTTTTTATCTGGAAACGTTAAATGTCCACTCCTTTTATTTCTAGCTGACGCATTTAAAATTAAACAATATATAACTCAAAATATACCATCCTACATATTTTTCTTCAAATCTATATATAGTAATATGTACAGTTTACCAGAATCTCTTTCCTCTACGTAAGAACGTTTTCGTATCGTTATCAGATTGTTATTTAACTGTTTGAAACATGTCGGTTGGTATGGACTGATTAATTAGACAAAACTCTACGTATTATTCGCATGTTTACCTTTAACCATTAACATTTTAGTGTCATTCAACGTCCAAAAAAAGAAAATATATTCTAAGGTGTTTCATGAAGTACTAGTGCAAAACAAATTATGGTACAATAGCAGCTATATGGGCAGGCCCAGTTGCAAAAACAAACCATATCAACATAGTGTAAGGACACGTACACGAATAAACCCCAAACTGATCACAAACAGGAAATCCATAACAACACAAACTATAAAAAAGTATTGAAGTTACCGCATTAAAACGGTCAACGATATTTACCTGCCATATCTAAGGAAACCATGCGTGTTCTAATTGTTGTGTTTGCTGAACATCCGGCGTAGAAGGTAGATCTGTTGTATTCTATTGAAGCCGTCCATTTTAAAAAGAAGGACCCATCTTCCGAATATCTTTTAATATTTTGCCCGTGCATTGTTTGGAATGTTGTGCCCCCTTCCATTTTGTACTTCCATTCTATGTCACATCCCCAAGGAAATAATGGTGTCGCTTTCAGTGTAACCTCCCTGTTCACAAAAGCTGGTCCAACCACTGATATCGTTCCATACTGGTACCCGGCTGCACAGATGCACCCAAACACACCTGAAATAGAGCTTGTATACCAATTACAAATACACTTTTCACCCTCAATAACGATATTTGACAAGCTATCGAAAAAAATACATTAAAGTATAATAATATTTATGGACGTTCACTTTTTTCAGGTTTAAAGGGTTATTTCAATGCGGTGTTTAACGAAAGAGAATGCAACACAAGCTATAGCAATGATCAGTGTGATAATACCAAAAACATAGAGAAATACTAACAACAAAACTTAAAACTTAAAATATGAACGTTATTTAAATAACAAATATCAATGAAATTTCTTTTACATGTATCTCTATATAAAAATGAATTTATTTTGTCGCAAAAAGACAAACGATTTCTAATTTACTATAAATCAAAACTTTTTTTAACTTATACTATCTACTACAACAACTAGTAGTATTCTTTAACTCATTGTTGTTAACAGATCATCCTTTTTTACGGGGTCACGGACACCATGGACATTACGGACCAGACATTATGGACCAGATTTAGGGACATTACGGACCATCTTCAAAAACTTACGGACATGATTTATAATGTTTTAAAACATTTTTTTTTAATTTATTCACTCATTGGTCTTAAATATGTTAATAAATACTTGAATATGATTGCTCAGTATGACAATTATCTTTAATGTAACTGAAAAATCCCATGAAATTCCAATGTTAAACATCAATGTATTTTTAATAAAATATTATAATAATGTGAATAATAACGAACGAAATATGTGTTTATCTTATAATTGCAAATGTGAATATTAATGTTTTCATATGTGATCGATTGCTTTCTGAAATAAACTTTTGATCGTACTATTGTTTGTTTTCCGTTTCATCTGTTTTAATTGAAAGGTTCAGTGAAAGTGCGCCGTCACAATGGGTTTTCACACTTTTATGATTGCCAATTAAAGGTTGTCAGTATAATGTTTGATTCTTTTGTAATATACCGCCGATAATTACGGGTACAATTATAACTAATAAACACTAATCAAGGCAACAGAAATTGCCAGTTTTAAACATCAGTTTGCAAGAGTTGCAACAATCACATATGGTTTACATCCTCACAATTTCCTATGCCACAAAACTGAAAAGATCTATAAGTATGCATTGCGCTCGTTGTATCCACTGTTCTGGAGGTACAGGTATAACCAATGTCCAGTATGATGCCGCGAACCTCGATGGAACCGAGTTAGAATACACGTGCATCACGTGTAATGATAAAGCTCGGCCAGAGGAGTCTATGGAAGTCCAGGTATGTTACAGTTTTCTCATAAGATTGGCTGATGAACTGAGGGTAGCCAGATGTCCGCACCGCCGGTATCACCCATGAACAGGCATCTTTCAGGTATTATCCTTATGGTCGAACTTATATTTTCGGGAATCAATTTCCATAAAAAGGTTACAAGTAATTGTAAAGGTTATATGTTTTTATTTATGTAATATTTATATAAAACGGAATCGCGGACATTGAAAATGTGTAATTCTTTTTCAGAGTTGAGTACGACATGGACCTACTCCAACAAGCAAAGACGTGGTACATCGATGGGACGTTCAAGGTGGTACGACAGCCATTTAAGCAGCTTCTGTCTGTCCACGCATTCGTGAAGTCAGGCGACGTCATGAAGCAGCTTCCCCTATGTTTCGTCCTGATGATCGGCCACTCTATCCGTACCAACAACGATGTCGAGGGTTGGCACGCGAGGCCCAATCGACTGGCAAAAAAGGGACACTTGCCTTTCTACCTGCTGGTTGAACTCTTTTACAAAGAGGCGCATGAAATACCGATTATGTGCAAGCTGGTTAAGGAAAGGAAACTGTGCCCTAGCAACGCAAGGCTTCAACCTTGACACAAGGTCGGCCTGAAGCTTTGTGCGGAATATTCTGCCAACGAGTTGTCTACAAGCACTCTGCTCAAAGCATGTGCAAGACTTGGTGATATGATATGAATGGTGGCTTTGGTGAAATGTGCTGTATATTCGTGATTTATGTAAACACTGATATGTTTTTATATGTGCTCGATTTATTTTGGGAAATAAACTGTTTTGGAAAATATTTCTGCTCGATTTATTTTGGGAAATAAACTGCTTTGAAAAATATTTCTTCTGTTGCTTTACACTGATTTTACTGCCACTCTTTCAAATTTTGTTCATTATTTTTCACATAATTGTTATAAATACATAGGTATTTAACACCTTTTGGAATTTCACAAGATTTTATATTGAACCATTGATCTATTCGAACTTCACGGGATTTTTCATAGTTATATGGAAGATATAACGTCATACTGAGCAATCATATTCAAGTATTTATTAACAAATTAAAAACTAATGAGTGAATAATTAAAAAAAAATGTTTAAATCATGGTCCGTAAGTTTCCGAAGATGGTCCGTAATGTCCCTAAATCTGGTCCGTAATGTCCCTAAATCTGGTCCGTAGTGTCCCTAAATCTGGTCCGTAATGTCTGGTCCGTAATGTCCATGGTTCGTAGTGTCCGTAATTCTTTTTACGTACACGGCAGGTAAAAAAAAACAATATTTACACAACGTTATTAAAACGGAAACGCTTACCTAGATAAAATATCAGGTTATACTGGCAGCACCTATCCATCACATCTTTGCAGTACAATGTTCAAAGTACATTACATTGAAGCGGTAGTTTGACATGTGTCACTTGCTAGGTCTATAAAACGGAAATTCGCGCTTTCAGTAAACAATAATAGTTCAAAAGCTGCCATTCTTTTAAAACAATTAACAAACACATCACAATCGAATACAATTATCTGCCTGTTTAGACTTAAGCAAACCACATTACGCCTCAAAGTCCGTTCGTTGTGCCATTTGCCACTTCCGGTTCTAGTAGGCAGATCCCAGTACATGTAGAGGATTACCACCGATTCCTTGGAGGCATGGCTAAGAACAAAGAACGCACATTTTTAATAAACGCTGGTCTTTAATGAAATTAATAGTTGATTTGTACAAATTTGAACAGTAAAGACCCACAGTCAGTGTGTCCTCTTTTAAGCCACAGCGTAATTTCGTCCTTAGGTCCATCCAAACGCCATTTGAAATAAGGAGTCTGCATTTAACATGTATACAGTATAAACCGTCGGTGTGCTTATTTATGCTTTTAGCACAGAAACACGGTTGTATATTTAATAACATTAACTAAAAATATTCGTATTTTTTGCTTAGGTAATATTTTCTGTTGCGATTTACAATCACCAATGCAACAAAGATTTCTGTTGGTGTTGTTGTTATTGTTGTTGTTGCTGCTGATGTGTTGTTGCTGATGAAGTATCGAGGAAGAATCAATTTGCCTTCGACCATCTCCTGTATTTAAAGGAAATGGAAAAGTAATGACTTTATACAAAAACTTGTGGCTTAACGTCGTTTTGGTAATACAATGTAAAATTTTCGAAATAGTCACTAGGAATTGCTGTATTTCAATGTTTACTATTGTATATTAATTACTGCTTTGGATGACGAAAATAGTTGAGCACAAATCACACTTCTGATTTCACACAGCTGCAGGCTAGGCATTTTTCACATCGCGTTTCCTTCAACTCACAATGGCAACTATATCCCTACATAACCAACGACGTAGTACAAACGGTTTTGTATATTTCATTGCTGACACAGGTTCCCTCAAATGTCTAAAAAATCAAAATCAAGTGTTACCATTGTTGTATCATTTCCGTGTCAAAGTAACATATATCATCCTTTAACAACAAAGAATGAAACACTATATTTCATTCTTTTATTTCATTCGTTTGTTATTACATTTGTTTGCTTGCTACTACGTTCATTTGTAATTATATAACCAACAAAGACACATACACTCATATAATGTTTGTTATTGCATTCATTTGTTATCTTAATAAGAGGGGTCATTTTGATACACCCTATAATTACCAGTTTGACAGAAAATCATTTAAAACCATTGTTGTATATTTTAGGTGTCAAAGTTACATAAAACATTCTTAAATCACAAAACATTAGCATTTTATATTACGGTCGTTTGTTATTACATTATATTTTTATTATATAAACAACAAAGAAACAAACACTCATATCATGTTTGTTATTGCATCCATTAGATTTTTTAATAATGGAGGTCATTTTGATATACCAAATAGTAGTAATCTGGAGTCCATGATTGTAAAGGAAAATGCCATGGACTGTACATTGGTATTTGAGATTCCAGATCTGGTAAGCCGACTATTTACACTTTTAACATTACAATGGAAACTAATGGCATAAATGCTACATAATGTAGTGTTATTTGGTTAAAAGGTACAAATTTCAAAACCTACAGAAACAATCCAACTAATGAACAAAAGAGCCCTGAAGGCCCTGTATCGCTCACCTGATCCAATGAAGATCATCAAGAATAACATTCTGATCAAGTTCCATGAACATTTGGTCATAAATGTGACCTCTAGATTGTTAACAAGCCTTACCTTAAATTTGACCTGGTGACCTAGTTTTTGATCACATATCACCAAGATTCGGACTTATCATAGAGCTAATCAATATATACATTCTGACTAAGTTTCATGAACATACAGTTATGAATGTGACCTCTAGAGTGCTAACAAGCTTGTCCTATGATTTGACCTGGTAACCTAGATTTTTACGGCAAATGACCCAGATTCGAACTAGACCTAGAGATTATTAATATTAACATTCTAACCAAGTTTCCTGAAGATACGGTCTTAAATGTGACCTATATTTTGTTAACAAGCTTTTCCTTGAATTTAATCTGGTGACCTAGTTTCTAACCCCAGATGACCCAATATCAAACTATTCCAAGATTTTCTTGAGGGTAACATTCTGACCAAGTTTCATTACGATTGTGCCCAAATTGTGACCTTTAGAGTGTTAAAAGTCAAATTGTTGACGACGGACGACGACGGACGACGGACACAGTGCGATCAAAATATCTCACCTTGAGCACTTCGTGCTAAGGTGAGCTATACATGAAAAGACACATACAAAATACATATCCACATACAAAATGTTTTGGCATGGAGATATAAATATCAAACAATCGTTAATAAGTAAATGTTTTGGTTTCATCCTCAAAACATACAGCGAAAAGGTTAACCACTAAATGAAAATGTACATGACCATGTCGGCCATTTTTTCGTGCACTACTTCATCCTGTTGTATGTACATTGCAGAAGTTTGTAACGGCATGTTTGATAGCACGAAGAAGCAAATTATATAAATATCAGTGAGTCAAAAACTGAAAATACGCATACGTGTTGTACTGCAAGTATTACACGCGTATTTGGATACGCGTTAAAGTACACGTACACATTTACACACATCGTGACAAAAATATTCTGTTCAGAATTAAACCTGATTTGTAAAACATAAGAAAATTACACGTAAAGGATTAATGTATTTCAGCCGAAAAGTGGAAAGCATACAACATGTTGCTTAAGCATTTGAGAATCTAATAATATGCGTTTTCTAAAAAAATAGTTTTACAGTCTAGGCACCATACATATGAAAACTACCATATGACAAAACATTTTTATAAGAAGTGGTGTGATTAAGGTGTGAACCATATACAATATATGTATAATTACAAAAACATTAAATTATGACTACAACAATTTAATAAGACTTTATAATATTGGTAAATTCATTTTGTAAAAGATGATACATATGTAATACAATCTCGAAAAAATACAATAAGGCTGAATGTTTTGGTCTTATGTATTGGTTTTTGATCTACATCTACACTGATGCATAATGGTACCCAGGATGTTCGACAGCAGGTCCCTGTGTCGAAAAGAACTCAATGTCAGCATACTCCGTCGGCGTATTCATTTTCCTTGACGGAACTCTGGCGTTGGCTGCCTGTAGGAACTTAACGTCCAATTCAGCGTATGTGAGGCATTCGTCATCCTGTGGGTTCTGGAAAATAGGGCATTGCACTACGGTTTCAAAGGACACAATCAGTGAGCATTATTATTACCGATTACGAATCACATAGGGAAAGGATCTTTGTATTTAAACTCGCATGGCATCATCTTTTGTAGTCTATGTTCAATCTTTAATTTTGAAGACATGAATGTATGAAACCTTACGGAAAATTGCACACCTGCCTTGTTACAGTAAAACTTATGTAAACCTACTTTAAACTCGTGTTTTGTCATTTGCGTCGCATTAATTATTTCGCAAAGTGAAGTGAGTTACCTGAGTTTCAATCCTCTGTGTGGCAGCCTGCCTCTGCACGATTGCGTACTGGACTCCTTCCGTTGCTATATGTAGCACTCCATTGTCCGACGAGGTGTCTGTTTTTCAGGTAATCATTAATGGCTATTATTTACAAAAACACAATTGGAGCATCCTCAGGTTATCATACGCTCGAAACCGAGGATGATTTGGAGGGAAATAGTATATCCTTTTATTGTCTAGAGAACCAGAACAAATAGAATAAAGCTGGATATTATTCCGAATGACTGTCTTTGCATTTGTAAATGGCTTTAATAACTATTCTATAAAAAAACAATAAATTTGTTAACTTGATCCAAAGCTAGAATTGCCAGGAAACAAATTATATCGAAAACGTTATATTGTTAAAGTGTTTTAGCTCTTTCTAATTCTTTTTGGTTACAAAAACAAAATTTTGATAATAGTATCAATGAAATGAAGGTATATTTAAAGAGTATTCATGTATTTTTAATTTTAATATGCTTATATGATTAATTTGAATGTTTCATGATTAAGATGTTTTGAAAGGGTTACTAAAGTATCTTACCGGATTAATAAAAAATGTAAATTGCTTAACAAAAATTAAAGTAAATCAAAAGAAATATTATATATATTCACCTAGGTACATGATTGAATTTTTAAAGCACGTGTTAAGAACTTACACAGGAGCGTTTAAGCAAACTTAAAGATAAAAACTTACCGCTGTGATTTTCAACACTGAAATAAGAACGCAACAATTATATATCTCTTTTAATACTACATATAATAATATGACTTTGATAAGTTCAATTATCGTCAAACAAAGCTCTGTTTTATCGGAAAGACTTTGCTAAATAAATTTCATTATATATCAACGATTGAAATATATCCAACTTTGTAACATTCAACAGATATCTGAGATTATCAATCACAAAATCACTAAATGAAATTAACAAATTGATACATACATTTCTACTGTGTCAGTTGTGTTGACCTTTCGCCGTTTAAGAAACATACACCCTAAAAAAGATAAAAGCTCCTATGACACATATAATCAACATTAGTTCTAAATTGTTTTGTTCAAAGTGGCTATGTAGATAAAAGAAATAGCTAGTGAAAGTTGTATAATTTGAAAGTAATATAAATATGTATGGTCAATGTAAATACTTTTCGTACAAAACATTTATGGACACACTTTCAAAACTGCACACTCTGACTCTTCTGCAGAAAATTGAATTGCATGCAGTTTTGTAGAAGATGAGAGTATTCAGGAAATCAAATCCTTACTTCCAATAACAAACAGGATGCAGAGTCCACATATAACACCTGCTCCGATAAGTACATTGATGACAGGAGATCGGAATGTATGAATATCAGTTTCGTGGGATTGTCGACCTGCAATATCATGTTTTGTTTTAATAAAATCTTAATATCATAAAAAATAAACATCAAATGCATTTCATATACTTAAACGTTACAGATATGTCAGCTGTTAATTACGAACCATCTGTGCTTATAACAGTCAAAGAATATCTCAGAAGCTCGTTTGTTTTCCAAGCGCTGCAAGTGTATATATTTTCGCCATCTCTCGTATAATTAAGTGTTAACAGGCATTCATCTGTTTTGTTACAAGTCTTCATTAGAGTGCTATTTTCATCTTTCCACCAAAGCGTCCATTTTTCTTTAGCATCGTAGTCATCAACATGACATTTGACGGTCACTGTAATAGTGGGATTTATACCAACAGGTGATGTCGTGTTCAAATTCAGAGTCGGGTCACCTGAAATGTAGAGTAGAAATTGTTGAGAAAGTTGCTGAGTAAAACGAAAACACAGTTAAGAGAAAATATCACTTATTATACATTTTCAGATTGCCTTTATCGTATTCCTGTAACAAGTGGAAAACCACCTTGAATGAAAGATATTATAATATATAAGTACATTCGGAATACGGATCCCTTCCGAAGAAGAAAGGACATAAAAATAGCAGTCTCGTTTGATTGAGAGTGTAACGAAAGACGACAAATAAATAAAACTGAGTGCGTACCTTGAACAGATACTGTATAATTTGTAGTTAAATGAGATTTGAAGTGATCGCATCTTGTTGCACATGTAATTGTCCCAGCCATGTCTTTAGTAACACTGAAACGCACGTTGGAAACAGAACTGTACCTCCCACTGTCACCATTTGTCCAGTTTTTCCTTAGAACGTATCGCAAGTTATCGGTTCCACTTGACCATTCAATTGTGCAAGGCGGATTTGATTCATTCGTTTCACAAGAAATGTCTAATAAATAAACATGAACATTGTTGTTATATTCATGTATTTTGTCAACGGACATCGAAAGGTCTGACGGCGGATCTAAAAACAGAACAGGATAAACTCTTAGATAAATGTTACTGTTTTCAATTCAGAGAATACAAATATATCATGTGAATATTATTTTAATGATACACACTGAGAGAAAGTTGCATTAAGTATGAATCTTCCAATAATACAAACATTTACCAAGGGGGTTTAATTTGTTATGCATAATCTCGTTTAGCATTACTATACATTACCATTAAGCGTGTTTTACACAATCTTTACGGTCTTAAACTTACATTTCATATCAATGTGTTTGCAGACTGTCTTATCGTTTAAACCAATATCATATATAAATTTGCTGGTGCAGCACATTTCCTTTCCATTCCACGTTTTGTTAGCCTTTGTCACCTTTGCTACACTTGTAAACGTATGAGATGATCCATTAAATGAATCGGTTTGTAGAACATCAGCTAGTAATACATTGTCAATGTGAATTTTTATTTCCGGAGCGGGGATAGCATTGCGCACTTCACATATTGTTGTCGAACTTTCGCCATCAAGGAATTCAGGAACTATAAGCACGGGCAGGTTACCTTCCTCTGGAATTGAAACACAATAATTTAACAGCCAATAATACTTTGGCAACGTGTATTTCTATTGCGGAGCTTGGATAGCATTGCACACTTCACGTATTGTTGTACTGCGTTCTTCATCAATGAATTCAGGACTACTAGCACGGGCAAGTAACCTTCCACTGGAAACGAAACACAATAATTTAACAGCATTCAATATTATACAAGATCTAATAATTTGAACCTCCACAAAATAACATATCATAGCTGGTCATTGTGTGCATCTTATTTGCTTACCTACATTACAAAGAATGCCATGTTCTTCGAGTGGTGTTTCAAGGGCTACATTAGAAACCTGACATGTCACATTCCGTCTTGACAGTCCATCCATATGTTGATGAACGTTATGGAATCGGTACAATCCTTTCTTCCGTTCGCTTTCAGAAAGAACAAATGAATCATTGCCCAGTAAAAGTACTACTTGTACGGGTTCTGTTCCATTGTTAGTTTTGCAATAAATATCGGAGCCTGCATAAACATAAATACATTCTGTTGTGTTAAAGTCTGTGGAGTTTGGACCACGGATAACTGGATAGCTCGGTCGCTCTGAAAAAACAACAACAAACCATTTAATTCATTTGGAATACAATATAACCTCTCAAAAATGCAAATCTAAACTGAATATTTATACATATTGACTATATTTAGCTTTGGAAAAAAAAAGATGAAGGAATGCATACTATTAATTGCAATTCAGATAGCTAAATATAGTCAATATGTTTAAAAATTCAGAAACGTTTTTCTCTTCGCAAGTCCCTGCTCGTAGCTCTATTTTCTTAAAGCTGTTCTTCCATGTTTGTCCCGTGTATGTTTGGTGCTGTATAGAATAGTCAGACGGAAAATATCCAAGTTCGACGATGGCGCCGCGAACAATCGGACTTAGAATCACGAGAGCTCCACATGTTCCAACAATATAAATATTAATGTCGCGTTAATGTCAGGAAAAGTGATATTTTAATTGTGATTGCCCAGGGCCAATAACCACAAACAACTCTGTAAATTGGAAATGAAAACTTTCGAATTGTCAGATTTTAACAATGAATTAACAAAATTAATTATTTGTAAAATAATTTAAATAAATTTGTGTGAACTGTTTAATTTGACAACGATCAACGTATTTTTCACGCGTTTAGCTTGTTATAATTTACGAGTTTCCTTCATTCCAATAAAAAATAATAGAAAAAACAGGTGTGGTGAATACGGGCCCAGAAAAAAATATGAGTACACGCGAATCTACATGGATAGGCACAGTGGCAAACAATCTACCATAATTGTGAAAGATGGCTTTTAAAAAACAAAACAAATGACAAACAAAGAGGAAACAAAACTACAACACACATTCTTTATATAATTAATTTTAACATTTGGGTTTCCGCCTTAAAACAGTTTTACCTTTCAGATGTATAGGTACCAGGCGTGTTCTAATCGTTTTGTTTGTTGAACATTCGGCGTAGAATTCAGATCTGTTGTATTCAATGGAAGGCCTCCATTTCAAGAAGAATGACCCGTCTTCCGAATATGTTGTAACATTTGGCCCATGCATTGTTTGAAATTGTGTGCCACCTTCCATTATGTATCTCCATTCTACCTTACATCCCCAAGGGTATAACGGTGTCGCTTTCAGTGTTACCTCCCTGTTCACAAAGGCGGGTCCTACCACTGATAAAGTTCCATACTTGTTCTCTGCTGCACAGACGTAGTCAACAAGAGCTGATATAGAAGTAGCAAACAAATTACATACACACATGTCACACTCAATAACGGCTGAAACTGTTAATACTATAATTAGTATTATTATGAAAAATCATATAGTTAATTAACAAGTTGGACACTATAAGGTTGAAGCAATTAAGCATCCGAAATTATCTGAACATTCATAAACGTATGAATCTAAAATAAAAAAGGAAATAAACGTTACATTGCTTTTTCTATTTCTTTTAGCATAAACATTAATTCGCATAGAAAAAGAATTAGTACGCAGTTGAAGTAGTATTAGTAGTAGTATTAGAAGTATTATTATTGTTATTATTATTATTAGTAGTAGTAGTAGTAGTCGTAGTAGTAGTAGTAGTAGTAGTAGTAGTAGTAGTAGTAGTAGTAGTAGTAGTAGTAGTAGTAGTAGTAGTAGTAGTAGTAGTAGTAGTAGTAGTAATAATAGTAGTAGTAGTAGTAGTAGTAGTAGTAGTAGTAGTAATAATAGTAGTAGTAGTAGTAGTAGTAGTAGTAGTAGTAGTAATAATAGCAGTAGTAGTAGTAGTAGTAGTAGTAGTAGTAGTAGTAGTAGTAGTAGTAGTAGTAGTAGTAGTAGTAGTAGTAGTAGTAGTAGTAGTAGTAATAATAGTAGTAGTAGTAGTAGTAGTAGTAGTAGTAGTAGTAATAATAGTAGTAGTAGTAGTAGTAGTAGTAGTAGTAGTAGTAATAATAGTAGTAGTAGTAGTAGTAGTAGTAGTAGTAGTAGTAATAATAGTAGTAGTAGTAGTAGTAACAGTTGTTACTTATTATTTTAGACACAGACCTTCCATATAATTTCCATAAGGAAGTTATGCGTTGTTCACCGTTTCAGTCCACAATTGTTTAACTTGCGTACCGGAAACGCTTAAGTCATGCTCTGGACTTGACAATGAGTTGAACTGATGTTACATCATTGTAAAGAAAAGAAGGTTTCATCTGCAGACATACGCTATATTCATTATTCTTATAATTTATCACAAAAGGGAAATACTGTAGGTTTAAAACTGTTCTTTATAATTAATGTTGCATCATTAAGTTGCTCAAACCGCAATCGAAGCCACGAGTGAAGATATTGTTGTTTAAAGATCACGATTGAAATGAAATACGATCTCAGACTAAAATCAACAAATGTTAGGTTCAGTTTACCGTTTCCTGTACGATATTCATTGGCTAGATTTAGAACCTCTTGTCATGAACTCCATATTGAAATTGGTCGATGTTTTAGTATTGATAGAGATGATCGCTTTTGTATGTTTTAAGGAATGAATTGCGGGGTTGATGTCATTATTGGGGTATGAACGCAATTGGGCTTGTCAAAGTGTGTGGAGTCCGAATTGCATTCATATCCCCGATAATGACATCAAGCCCACAATTCTTTACTTATATTTACACCAATAGTTCATTATATCATTCAAGAATTGTTAAAACAACACTTCATTTCATTTAAGAAAACCTTTCAGTAATCCTTTCTTACATATTCTGAAAATGGTAAGGCACGACTGTAACCGTCACAATAACGCGGGGAAAGATCAGCCACTTGCAATCATTTTTGAACGTAAAATTGAAACACTTATGGTAGCAATACATTTAAAATATAATAAGTTAATACTTTCTAAAATGTTGATTTATATTTTACGGGAGCTGCTGACACAATACCAATAACAAGATCAATAGTTTTCATGTATATTGTTATGTGATGAATTATTATCCGAACATATCCAAAAAGAGGAGGTACGTGCAAAACTCTTCGAGGTCCTACGCCAGAATGACGATTACCCGTTTGAACGTAATCGTGAGTTGAAGCGAAGAATGAACTCGCGCCTCGGAGACAGCGCTTGCGTGAAAAATGGCACGTGATATACATACCATTACTTCAGTGATCGAGGGAGACGACTTCCATTTATTGACCGACCTCCTTGGCAACCCAAAGAAGCATAAATCACGACCGTCCACGTTCGAAACACCGACGTCTCAAGGGACGACAACGTGTGAGTGTGCCGCCGATGTTCAGGTCCTAAAAGACACTGTTAAGTCTCTACAAGCTGAATTGCTTCTTATTAAACAGAAGCAAGCAACGATCGACAACGATAAAACAACAGATGTTAAATCGCTTAAAAAGTCTGTCGACACAATGCAAGAAACCATGAATAACTCGGAAATGTATATGTCGGCTACGTGTACAAACTTGACGAAACATTTACAAGATCTCGATTCCCGGTTCTCTAATGATCGCTCCAGGTGTAAGGAAAAATCACTTTCAGACACGGAGTGTATTAAAACTATGCAGCATAACATTCTAAACATAAACGCTGTGTTGCCGCATATTCAAACATCTATTGGGAATATTCAAGGTTTCATACAAACCAAATTCCACCAACTCGACACTAACGTACGACAGGGTACACTGTCCCCAAACGAGTATAATGAACCAGAGAGACGTCATGAAAACAGTCGATCCCAGTCTTCTTATGACGTTGATGTGGCCGCTCAACCAAGATACAGTGCTGAGCGTATAGACAATTCCAATCAAATGACTGCTAAAAATAGTCAAACAGCAACAACACCTCAGAGTCCTATCGACAACGCGTATTGCAGAAATGACACAATAAGTGATGGGTCGGATCCAAAGCGCATCCCGACGCGTGTTTCCGCCAGAACGACCTACAAGAAGAGAGCACTTCCAAAACATCAGAAACAAGACATTGCATCGACGGCTCCGAACATCAACTTTGATGTAATAAACGATGAACGTTCTAGGATACAAGAACGCCGAAACCATACATTTAATCAACATAACAGTCGTCGAATGTATGACGCAGACGTCGCTGAGCACACCGATGTGGGCGACAGTGATGGCGAATTCGAGAAATATGTTCAAAAGCGAACCAAACATTTATATATAGGTGGTTTTAAACCATCCATAACCGAAGACAAAATTGCCAACTATATCAATAAACGCGGCCCAAAGGTTACTCATGTAGCTATATTTCCAAGCCGGCGTTACAACAAAGTCGTGGTGCGCGTTAACGTAGAAGACGATGATACGGCCGCTCTTCTCACGGACGACCCGGAGTTCTGGCCACGTGGTATAACGTGTCGGCCTTGGGCCAGGCAGAGATCGAATAGGTTTCAGGGCCCACATGAAAATGACGTCACTTCCGGAAACCGACGGGGACCACAGGCTTCAAACGAAAACCTCCAAAACCACGGCTTCTTTGACAGTAACCAATACGAGGTGTTAAGTATTGAATAACATTTTCTTTTGTATCATGCCACTTCAAACATTAAATATAGCAACCTGGAACGCAACAGGTATAATGTCTAGTGCAAGCTATTTAAATGAACTTCTTACAATGAATAATATTGACATATGCGGCGTCTCTGAGCATTGGTTGTTTCACAAGGATTTACACTTTATGGGCTGTATACACAGTAACTTTTCACATTATTCAGTGGCAGATCCAGATTTATTAACTGTAAGTAAGAGACGTGTTGGTAAAGGAGGACTCTCAATATTATGGAACAAACGATTTAATGATATTGTTTCACCGCTTGTGCTTAATTCGAAGTATATTATAGGCATAGAAATTAATATTAGCCCAGGGCATTATGTATTTGTATTTCAAGTTTATGTACCATGTAAGAACCACAATACAGCACTATTTGATAATTGCATTGATGATATTGAAAACATAATATGCAGTTACATAAATAGAGGCAATATTTATGTTATGGGAGATTATAATACAGAACTCCCCTCCAGGCATCAAACATCAATTACCTTAGACTCGAGGGGTAAGAAACTTGTTGATTTAATGATACGACACCAGTTAGTCGCTGTAAATGGTTTATCAATTTGTACAGGAGCGGAGTTCAGTAATGTACCATATAATAGTACGAGAGAAACTCTTATTGACCATATGTTAATTCAAAGTGAGAATGTTGATAATGTTGTATATTGTAAAATGCCAAATGATAATTGTATTAATGTATCAAGCCACCGTCCTATCATTATAAACATGAAAGTACAAGTAACAGTACAGAGAAAAATTAATACAGACATTATAAATTGGAAGAACATAAAAGGTTCTTATATAACTCAGTATACTGAGTGCGTGCAGAATAGTGAAATTTTAAATAATTTGTTAGAGAAGAATATTAACACAACAGATGACATTGATTATTTGTATCGTACCTTTGTATCAACGTTACATACGATTTCTAAAAAGTGCATCCCTAAACCACGATATAAACCATATTTAAAGCCATATTGGGACCAGACTTTGGCTGTTTTACATAAAAATATCCAAATTCGACGAAAACAATGGATAGATGATAATCAACCAAGGGGGGATGAATTTAATACGTACGTCGAATACAAAAATGCAAAGGCTCTGTTTAGAAGAAAACATAGAGAACGCGCGCAAGGTTATATTGAAAAACTAGAAGCAGAGATTGATCAAGCTGCTGAAATTGACAATAATGAGTTTTGGCGCTTAATTAACAAACGTCGCAAGTCAACAACTAACCAAAAAGTGTTTGAAATGACATTTGGCGACCGTAGATGTAATAATTCTCAAGATATAAACAATGGTTGGGAAGAACATTTTTCTGATCTATACAGAATTGACATTGATCCGAGTTTTGATGATGAACACCTTTTAACGTGTGAAGAAAGGTTGAACATCATCAAATCTAATCTGCCAGTAGGAACTTATGTTGACTTCCATCTAACAGAAAAAGTAATTTTACAATGTTTGAAAACTTGCAAAAAAGGAAAAGCAAGTGGCTATGACAAAATTAATTATGAACACTTAATATACGGCGGACAAAAAAACAATTCTGTTATTATTACGTCTGTTTTACAATATTACAAAATTTGCTCATTTCCCTATTGACATGAAAAGAGGCATAATCACGACTTTATACAAAGGCGGGAACAAAAAGAAAAGCGATCCGAATAGCTATCGTGCTATATCATTGTGCTCTACAGTACTGAAACTTTATGAAAAGGTAATTCTATTTGACATGAAAGGTGAAGACTGGCTTACGTGCAATAACCTCCAAGGTGGCTTTCAAAAACATTTTAGTTGTATTATGACGTCATTTCTTGTTCGTGAAAGCATATATTTCACAAGGGAAAACAATAGTAAGCTGTATACATGCTCACTTGATGTTCGTCAGGCGTTTGATCATGTTAATTTTACAATTCTGCTTACAAAGTTATACGATGCCGGTGTTAACCCATATTTGTTAAAAGTTTGCATTAATATGTTCGAAAACGTTTATAGTTGCGTACGAACACAAGGATTGGTATCCAAATGGTTCCCTATACAACAAGGAACGAGACAGGGCCAGTGCTGGAGTCCATTTTTGTATCTCCTCTACATTAATAATCTTATGCACACAATTGAGAAATCAAGGAACTCGTTGACTATATTAGACGCCAGTGTAGGTTGTCCAACGCATGCCGACGACATGGTACTACTCTCGCTCAGCAAAAAATGGCCTGAGCGAACTAATGAACATTTGTTATTCTAATTCAATCAAAGGACGATATCAGTATAATGCTAGTAAAACAAAAGTAGTTGTATTTAACGAATCAAAGTCGATGTTCACACGTAGTGAACGATCGTGGTATTTAGGAAGAGACTGTGTAGAAGAGACAGTTAGTTACGTGCATCTCGGGGTATTATGCGACAAGTATATGAACTTAAATAAGAGTATAGAAGATGCATGCAGTAAATTAAGAAAAACCTATTTCGGTCTTACAGATTGTGGGGCATCAGATGACCAAAGTCTACACCCCCTAACCATGAAACATTTGTACGAAACGATAGTACTTCCAAAGGCTTTATACGGTTGCGAGGTTTGGTACAATATCTCAGTAACACAATTAAACTCCCTTAATCGTGTCCATAAACAATGTATTAAGTCGATTCAAGGATTTTCACGCGCATGTAGATCAGACATAGCACTAGGCTCTATCGGTATTTTATCTATTAACTACATAATAGACAAAAGAAAACTTTTGTTCTTCGGACAACTTTGCAAACTGGACCCCGCGAAAACCGTTAAACGAATATTCATATACAGACTTCTTGAATTCCTCGAGAATCCAAGTCAAATAACAGGATTTTTCCCCGACATATACAAAATATTATGCAAATACAATTTTTTGGTTTATGTAAACCAGTATCTAGAAAATGGCACGTTTCCAGAAATGTGTACGTGGAAAAACCTAGTTAAGAAATCTATCTATGAAGTTGCTAACGCAGAATATCAATCAAGGCTATTGAGTGAAGACAGTGGTTTTCTGTCTATAAATAATGAAATATCACCATGCATTATATGGAGGTTCAGTCAAATATATCGCGAGCAACTCAAATATTGCAGGACGGTGGCTCTAGCTCTAAGTAAAATTTTTAGTAGACCCTACGTTACTAAGTGCACACTATGTTCTGATCAAACGTATTTCATTTCAGAACATGTTTTGTTATTTTGTCGTTCGAACGATACTACTAGGCAGTGCCTTTGGCGAAAATTAAGTTTAATGTTCACAGTAAATCAGTATGACGAATTTTGTCAAATGCATTATTCCGAACAATTATTAGAAATGATGTCCGGTTTCCGATCTTTTACGCTCAGCGACCACAGTCGAGTACATATTTTCAAGACGGTACTACGATACTTACATTTTCTTAGCAAGCCACTGGCTCATTTTTTACCGCATATGTAATTACATGTACAATGTGTGTAAACATACCCTCTTTTGAAGTCTCGTTCATTTGGGTTGTTTTTTGTAAAAGTAACTATCTATTTCACTATGCTTACTTTACTTATAAATATCACTCCTTTTATATCATTGTCATAACTCTATCTAAAATGCAGGACGATATGTAATGTAGGGACATGTCATTTATTTCCCATACTTTGTATTGTTGTGTACCCTGAAATTGATGCCATGCATATCATGTTCCTATTCTTTTCTATGTTATGATTATATATCAACTGTATATTCATGTATTGTATGTTATAAATATGTAATGCTCTCCATTGTTGGAGGAATAAAAGAATCTATCTATCTATCTATCTATTTTTAATGTCTTGACAAAAAAAGCATTTTTTATGCGATTTGATTCCTTCCCCTTTCATTCTGAAAATTATTATTCTTGCCATTGTTTATTTCCACACATTGCTCAAACAATCCCCCAGTCAGAATTTGATGCCTTTATTTATATTTTTCTCCTAATTAAATATTGTTCTCATTAAACATATATAATCTTCCAAATTGTTAAATCTTATTCTACCACTTATTGTGTAAGTAAAACAATTCGGAAAGAAGCATAATTAACTCTGCCTTCGTTGTAATCCTGTTTGGCCTTGTTGCAAGCTCTAACAGCGGTTACTTCATTTTGCTGGAGTCACGCATATCACGTGATGATGATGATGATGATGATGATGATGATGATGATGATGATGATGATGATAAATGACGATGGTGATGACAACATATATTGAAAAATATAAAATACATCAGAATTTGAAAACTGACCAATTAATAAAACATAAACGCTTAAATTGCATGTATATAAATCTTTATGAATTCCGTCTGCTTGGACACCTTTAATAGAATGATTTTCTGAACGTTCCGCTGTCAGAGTTCGTCATGAATAACAGCTAAACCGATATTGGCCAAGTTGTTCAATAATGTAATCGTTGACGGACAACTATCAACTGATCAAGCAATGAGCAGGGGAACTTATCATACAATGCCAATGGAATCAATAGACACAAGCAAAATCTCAAAGGCAGTGATCACTTTTGTCGAAAATAGCTGGATTTCCGCTATAGAAATTTTGCATTATAGCCTTCCGACGTAGTATTTATCTAAAATCACTTTGATTCTTGCAACATTCAATGCTTGTAAAACAAAACTTTCACTTTTATGCTTTGAAATATCAAACATCAAAGTTAATGTTGATTTGCACACAAGGCCGTCATAAATAGAACTGTCAAAAAGTAAATTCTGACAGGTTTGTCGAAGTGTTTGGAAAAACTAAACCCCTAATGAAACTCGGGTAAATACCGGAGGTAGTGCACCGTAAGCAGGGTAGACTGCGCCATGTTTCATTAAAATTAATGAATAAATAAAAAAGTTACCTTTGCCCTTATGCTAAGCAAAATATTGCTATCCAACGTAGCATAATGACGTCACCTATCACGTGGTTAACACATACTTCATGACAACAATTTGTTCGCAAGTATTTCTACCACATTTTATAGGAGATCCGTTCAATAACGCTATTTTCAAACTCAATTAAATCAGTTTTTGTTTCATGATCACCCTTTCAATTGAAAACATATTAGAAATGTACCAAACATGTTTAATCAGTTAATGTCAGCTACATACAACTTTCCATGAATTATATTACGACAATAATAATATTGTTATTTGACTTCAGGGTCGACACTTACTATATTCCTCAGGGATCCCAAAGAGACATCACCACCTGAAATCAACTGGCTCTTCTTGAAATCAGTTGCGTTTGTTCTATATGTTTGTATAAGCTTTAATATGCCTCTTTTCCCAAATAATTTTACATTACGTTGTATGTGGTAGAAGGGCTCTTAAAGAATTCAGTTTAACATTTTAGAAATGTACGTATACAGCTGCTTTAAAAATTAAAAACACACACAAAAGTCTTAGAATCCGAATCATAGTGAGCACTCAACAGGCTTTTATTTTTTGCATGTTTTAGCAATTTCATCATGAATTTGCATGCTTGAGAGGTTAACATCTAGTGTATGCAGACCTGTTTTCATCCAAATATGTATTAATTACAAGCGAAGAGGATGCAGATCGATTTGAATGTGATTTGAAACCGGAAGTAGACTAGTAAAACGTACAGTGTGCTTTTAATACCTCTTAAGCTGAATAATCAAAAAATAATTTTTTAACCGTTAATCAATTTCTGCTTGAAAGTAACATGTATTTTGGATTATTACATACCTTTTTACCAAAAAAAGTATGTTGACCTGTCGGAAACACCTGACGTTGTTGTCCTCGGAGATCCGGGAAACTGGTAGTGATGAAATCTGAGCTACTTTAATTATTTCTCATAACTTTTATTTCAAGTGCATTTCATATTGTTATCAAATTTCCTGAAAGCCAATCTGTTAAATCTATAAAAAATCCAATTGTGGTGTATATATAACATGCGATGGAAGAAAAATATGATACGCCTACTAAAATAAATATTTAAATGAGTCAGCAGCATCCATGTGCCACCACATCTAACACCAACATGTTTTGTTTTTGGACAATATAAAAGTAAGTAGTCATGTACGTTGATTATTAAGCGACATTAAAATTAACAATTATGCATGTATTTAAACTTAAATCAAAGTCAACCGTCGCCATATGAAGGTGTTCCAGATTTCACAAGACGTTCCGAAAACGAATATCCCCGACGTATGCATAAAGGTCAGCATCTGGGTAGTGCTGTCGGGTAATAACTATGTAAGATTGTTATTGTATTACTGTCAGTGAATAATTCAAGGAGTGTAAACCACTTAAGGGATAAAACCACTATTCCATTTTGAGATCTTCAAAAGTACTGATATGGGCAACAAGGCTATCACATATGGTTAATGATGCTATATGTAAATGTGAAATTAAAATGGATAACAGTAATATAGTTTTTAATGCCAACATGTATTAAGTCACACTATCATACGTGTGCACAAACTTAAATTTACTAAATTTTATGTTCATCACCCTCCGAAGGGTAGAGTCAGACATTCAGGGATTTAGTTGCCATTGCAGTTTCTTGTTTAAGACTGCAAGAAATCAACCAATTTCAATTTGAAATAAATAGTTGCCTCATTTATTGGCTTACTTTTACATTAGGTCTACGATTGTATTAAAAATAAAACACACACTATTTTTTCCAAAAGCTGCAGAGATTATTATTAATCGACGTTATCGTAGATATTTGATAATAGTTTCAGGACCAACAACACAAGTTTTTACAATAATATACAAGCAATTCACCTCAGTTACGAGCGAAGTGGGTGAGGTAACTGATGTTGCCACATTTTGTAAAGGTCAACTTTTAGTAGCTAGTGTGCGTTAAACGTTACAGAGAGAACATCTATCCGCATACTAGTTATTGAATGGTTAATCTTCGCCTTCTTGTAGCGAATCCGATGTATCGTTTAATATATTGATCAAAGCAATGGACACACAATCAAACAAGGCGTAAGTATATTTATATAGGTTTGACAGTACTCCGCTTTTATATCCATCAGCAGCCGATTGTATAAAAGTGGATAATTCTTTGGTTTGGCCAAAGTTAGTCGAACGGTTTTTTGATTGGTCAATATTTATCCGATAATTACAATTAACCAATCAAATCATTTAAATGTGTAACCTAACCAAAAGATAACATGTAGACACCTTAACCAAGTTTTATATAATTGGCTGCAGTAAACTGGCCTAAAGGTCGAGAGCATAGAGTTTTGTATTTCAAAAACCCATCGGATAATTACTTTTCAAAATCATTTTTCAATGGGGATATGCTACGATTAAAATATTGTATTCTAAACCTTACATTTTCATAAAAGATTGACACATTTTATTTGAGTTATTCATAATAGCTGGGACAAAACTTGGATATATTATCATGTAAACCGGTTTAACACCATCCCAAGTGAAATATTCAATTCACTAATCGTCAAAGACGGTAACTCGAACACAGTTCCAACAAATTTATATTTACATTTAAATGGTCATGGAACCTTCGTCTTTTGCCTTGTGGCGTTGTAAGTCCAGTGGGGAAAGTGTCAGTTGTGACTTGTGATTATTAACATAATTCTAGTTGTTGTTTAATCCGGCTGGAATTCCTATAATTTCATTGCATGATTTGTTCAACCGTGATTAATGAAATACTTTAAAAATATTCTACTGCGCATTGTGTTTCGAAACTTATCATTTCCGGTCATTGTCCATTTAAAGTAATAGTGCAACCACCAGCGATACAATCATATTGTGTGGTTATTGTATTGTGTGGTTACATATACTATTGTGACTCCTTTAAAACAATTGCGACCTTCGGACGATTATTTTTAATGAAACATTGCGGAGTCGAATCCTCGTATAATAGAGCTAGTTGGTGACACATTCCTGGCTACCACCATTTATGAATACGATACCTCTAATTCTTGCATTGCCGTACATTAACGCGCACTTGTAATGGAAAACTATTGTCGGTATCATTTTATTTCTGGCTTCGGTAAGTTGTTCCGTTGTTTTTCTAACAACTGATATAACAACTGATATTATATAAGTTGTGTCAATCTTGTAATTTTGTAGTTTTCGCGTTCTTTATACTTGGATGAGGACCTGTGATAAACATGTAAAGAAGACGAAGAGTACTAGTAGTTGTGGTAAAAAGCGAAAGTAGTTTAATTTCATGCTTTCCAGTGGTTTATTTAAATATAATGGAGGATTGTATATCGGTAAACTTACCGTTTGAAATAGCGAGTTAATCTAAAAAAAAAAAAAATATTTTCTCAGATTTAACCCATTCATTATTAAAATAATAACATAAATGCTCACAATGCCGGGAAGAAAATTCAGTGACGTCATTTAATATCGTTTGCAGAATGACGTCATTTGGTTGAAATGTTCCTATTTAATTTCAAATATATTTTGATTTTGTTAAATTATAAGCATGGACAAAAGAGAAGAGTTGTTTGTATCAGTTTAAGAATGCTATACAATCGTGAATATTTCGCTCATGGCATAGCCACCCGTGTAATACTACTTTAGGTGCTCAATCGGTGAAATATACAAAGTTTACTCTTTGAGAAGCTATCGATCAATTATTTTGAAATTGTTCTAAAAACTCGACTTAGGACCTTAATGCCTAATAAACTCAACAGTCAAAGTGACAGACGAGCTAAATGACGAGCCTGTTATATTTGGAATTAGCATCGATGTGTATGGTAATCGTGGGCAACCATCGGAAATTGCCATTATTTTACATGTTGTTGTTGTATTTTAATGTCGGGTTGAATGTCGATTCCTGACAAAACAAGTATTGCAAGCCCGAACTTCTAGATCTTCGTTGATTAAACTAACGATAGGTATATTCATTCATCGTATGCAATCTTCGTGTACATTGTGGCTCATACCTGATATTTCAGCTCTTTTTGGTTACATCTGTGCAGCCAGGCACCAGTATGGAACTATATCATTGGTCGGGCCAGCTTTTGTGAACAGGGAGATAACACTGAAAGTAATACCGTTCTACCCTTGGGATTGTAAGGTAGACTGACGATACAAATTTGACGGTGAAACACAATTACAAACAATGAATGGGCCACATGCTAAAAGATATTTGAAGGATGGGTCATTATGATTTAAATGGAGGGCTTTTATTGAATACAACAGTTCTCTCTTCTTCGCCGGATGTTCAACAAACACAACAATAAGAACACGTTTAGTATCCTTAAATATAAAACGTAAATATCAAATATTATCAAATATTATTCGTTACACTCATAGTAAGTATGAAGTGTTTTAGCACATTTGTTTTAAGCACACTCGAGCTTTTTGTTGATTTTTTATTTGGTTTTATTTGAAGTCTACTAAAACAAATAATAAAATAAATAAAGGTAATTAATTTCTATTTGGCCTGATTGTTTCTATTAAGTATTAATTTTGCTATCAATGCACATAAGGTAGACATTTGATTTTGCTGTAACAAAACATTTTTACGTAATAAATTACAGACATTTATGGACGATGTGGCGCTCTCGTCCCTCTTAGCCCGGTTGTTCGCAGCGCCGACGTCAAACTGGGATATTTTCCATCTGACGCTGCCATACGGTACAATACATTACATAGACGATTATGGAAGAAAAACATCGAATATATACTGTTACACATAGGCGGTCATTACTAAGAGGAAACATCATCTGAATATTTGTACATATTAACTATATTCAACTTTAATGAAAGAGACGAGGGATCATATAGTTTAGAATGCAATTCAGATAATAGTACGGAATCTGTGTAGCTTTATATTTCAGGTACCTTACATGTAGTTCATTGAGGATACCGGCAATTAGTTTATTATGTATGCTTGAAAATAAAACATGAGTCATATAAGTGTAAAGGTAATAATGTTTGACTGCTTATAATAAACACACCCCAGCAATGTAACCAACATTTTCATCGGTACTGGAAAGGTTATGTATAATTCAAAATGATTTTAACGAGTAGATTGTTTGTTGTTGTTTTTCAGAAACACCGAGTTTACCAGTCCTCGGTCCAAAGTACACCGACTTTAACACAACAGAATACATTTATGTTTATGCAGGGTCCGATATTTATTGCAAAACAATGAATGGAACAGCACCTGTTCAAGTCGTACTTTTACTTGGACATAATTCATATTTTCTTGCTGAAAGCGAATTGAACAAAGGGTTGTACTGATTCCACAACGTCCATCAACAAATGAAAGAAATGTCAAGACGGAATGTGACATGTCAGGTTTCTAATGCAGCTCTTGAAACACCTTACGAAGTGCGCGGTATTCTATGCAACGTAGGTACGCAAGTAGGATATGTATAATAACATTTAACTGCGTGGAGGTTAAAATTAAAGTGACACTCTTATTCAAAAACAATACAAACACATATAGAAAAGACTCCAATTTTGAGTGATAAACCTCAAACTTCTTACTAAACAATGCACTTTTGGAAAATATTAAATACTAATACCAAGGTTATGACCGTATATTTACTAGCTGAAAACGCAAAAATATTAAATTATTGATGAATGCTAAAAGATTTACTGTGATCTACTATCATTTCATATGGTAGAAATACCGTGTTTGCTGCACTTACCTTTCAGATTAAACTCGGTACCCCTCATAAGAACCATTGATTTTTTTACATTTATTCATCCTTTTTGGTATATTGAAATAATTGTATTAATTGTGTTAATTCTATTTTGGAGTAAGAGTGCATCTTTAATGGATCGTATAATTATATTACTCATGCTGTTAATCATTGTGTTTTACTTCCAGAAAAAGTAGCCTGCCTGTTCTCACAGTTCGCGCATTCCTTCATGGAGAAAGTTCTACTTCAATTTGTGCGCAATGCTATCCCAGCTCCGTTAATAGAATTATGCATTGACGACGTCTTGCTAAGAGATGTTCAACAAATCGATGTATTTAATGGATCTTCAAATACGTTTACTAGCACTACAACGGTGACAAAGACTAACAAGCTTTGGAATGGAAAAGAAATGTGCTGCACCAGGAAAAGCAATTACGATTTTGGTTTAACAGGTGTGTCAGGATGCAAAACATCATAAAATGTAAGTTTATTCTATGTTGGTACGGCCCCGAGGTTGATTAAAATATTTAACTGTTAGGAACTCATGGCATTCTATAATTTTTACTTTTGTTAAACCTGCATGTCATGCAATTGAATAACGAATGCAGTTTTAAAAAACGGCTCAATTGGTAGTGGTTACACACTTTACAAATCTCACCTACTTTCGAATCGGTAAACATCCTGGTGTTGTAAAATGCACCTATTTTCAAATTGATATTCATTGAACTAGTATAACATGCACTTACAATCTCAATGGTAAACATTGTTTATTAACAAATTCACCTACATTTAAATTAATGTGCATCGAACTCCCATTTAATGCACGTTCAAATATATAAATATACAATCACCTTCATTTAAATGGAAAAACATTGTACTATAAACATATAGTTTTTAAAGTTAGGCTTTTAAAGAAGGCTTAAATTGAACATTTAAAGAAACAGTAGCGCAATATTTTGCATGGCATATCATAAAGAGGACATGTTAAAAGTTCGTTCTGTTCTATTTTCAGATCCGCCGTCGGACCTTTCAATTTCCGTAAAGAAAATACATGAATATAGCAACAATATTTCTGTCTGTTTCTTAAATATGTCTTGTGAAACAAATGAATCGAATCCGCCTTGCATAATTGAATGGTCAAGCGACAACGATAATCGTTCATAGGAACGATTGGACTTATGGTGAAAATGGGAGTTACCGTTCTGTTTCCAACGTGCGTTACAATATAACTGAAGACATGACTTGGGGGACTATTACATGCCTAACAAGATGCGATCATTTTCTATATTATATAAAGAAAGATTAGTCCGTTTATTTTACAGGTAGGTACTTGATATTATATATTTGTCGACTTTCGTTCATCTCATGTATACGACCGTAAATGGTTTCTTCAAATCTTTTCATATCCTTAATTTAAGATGGTTAGCCCCCATTTGACAGAAATACGAAAAAAAATCTACCTTAAAATGTATAATATCAGTTTTTTTCTCTTAGCGGTGTTATCGGTTGTTACTTTCTCATCATAAATTACCATGACATCACCTGTTGCTTTACATCCAAATATTATAGTGATCCACAAATGTCTAATTGATGACTGCGATGCTAAAGGGCAATAGACACATTGTTGGAAATATGAAAATAGCACTGTTATGAAGACTTGTGACAAAACAGAGGAATAGCAAAAACGTAATGACCAAACTTAGCTAGAGTACTTATACAACAAATGTTTACTAATTGCAGGAGCAACAACCAACCCTGCACTAGTTATAACCCAACAGTGGCATTCGGTCCTTTACGCCGTAGCTGAAATACTTCTAGTTTTACTTGTAACCACGTTTACCGTGCTTCTCATTCGTCGATGCAAACCTCATGGTAATTGTTCAGATTGAAAAGAACACTTTAATATCAACAATAAATATGCTGTGGTCATTGTTCACATTCATATTATTGATTGACAAATATAATCTAATTCAGTTTATCAAAACTCAAGGTGAGCTATTTGTTATCGTCTACTTCCCGATGACATTGTTTTTACTCAGCCAACTAAGGTATACTAGCTTCTTATTTAACTCTGACAGAAAGAATGCCATTGGTATTCAAATTGTCATTTTCCATAGAAAACAACCTCGCTTGTATGCCGGTATATAATAAAAGTAGTAGTAGTAGTAGTAGTAGTAGTAGTAGTAGTAGTAGTAGTAGTAGTAGTAGTAGTAGCAGCAGCAGCAGCAGTAGTAGTAGTAGTAGTAGTAGTAGTAGTAGTAGTAGTAGGTTTTGGTTAATATAAGAATTAAAATGATTAAGAGGGTTTTACTTATGCAACATACCTGTTTTGTTTGGTCGTATTCATTAAAAATTGTGTTACAACAGAAGTAGTAGTAGTAGTAGTAGTAGTAGTAGTAGTAGTAGTAGTAGTAGTAGTAGTAGTAGTAATAATAATAATGATAATAATAATAAAATGATAAATTTGTAGTTTTTCGACGTGTAATTTGTATTTCTAATCATTCCCAGTGTAGTGTTTTATTGCGCCGATAATACATATTCCTTAGCGTAAAGTCCTTCGGTTTAAATGCCAAATGAAATTACTACACGATCTACTTAGTAGTAGAAGGAATGCCATTGGTATTCAAATTGTCATTTTCCATAGAAAACGACCTCGCATGTATGCCGGTATATAATAAAAGTAGTAGTAGTAGTAGTAGTAGTAGTAGTAGTAGTAGTAGTAGTAGTAGTAGTAGTAGCAATGATAATGATGATAATAATAAAATGATAAATTTGTAGTTTTTCGACGTGTAATTTGTATTTCTAATCATTCCCAGTGTAGTGTTTTATTGCACCGATAATATATATTCCTTAGCGTAAAGTCCTTCGGTTTAACTGCCAAATGAAATTACTACACGATCTACTTGTAGTGTAGTTAAATGTTAAGAATTCTGACATTGAAAACCGTCCATATACATCCGAGGTTGTTTTCGATGGAAAATGGTCGAGATGTTCCGATTGCGAAGAAATATAGTGTTATGTTTCAATGGCACAAGGATAGAAAGAACATATAACAAAGCACACAAATACTCCCACCTACGTTAGTCAGTAGACGCTATTTCTCGATAGAAAAACGCAACGGCGTGTCATGAACCTTGGGTCGATCATCAATACAACCAGAGGAATTAATTCATTAAATAATGCCTTACTTGAATATTGTGTACAAAGGCTACTATCGCTCACCATGTCCACAAATGAAGTGAGATATATGAATTGTTGATGTTCTCTTGAGTACACTGGGATTCAGATGAGTGCCGGAATGCCGCCAGCCCTTCGCAAATTACAAACATTTCATTTTGTTTTTAATTCCAAAAAACACTAACTTAAACTACATAATTGATAAAAATATTTATTCTTTGAAACAGTGTATGAAACGCTTGTACGCCGAAGAAGAACAGCAGTAAGAGAGCAAAGTATTCATATTTATGATGTTGTTCAATCTTATGTAAATGCAACCGCCCTTCACAATCTAGTAAGATTTCTTTAAATAATAACAACCAAATGTAATGTCTTCTGGACTAAGAACCATGTATTGTTGTCTCAGGATGCCCGATTTATGTTTATCATTACAAGATTACTTTATTAAAAAAGGTAAAATCCATGGCATTGCAATTGATTCTTGTTTAAAACACGTATTCAAATGCATCTCACTTTCAACACAAATGACGCTTTCCGATTGGTTTAGAGCATTCACGTTGTCAGAACGTGGTATAATCGTTACACTGATCGTAGCTTAAACTTCAATGGCTTTAAACCATTCAAGAGCAAAGAGGTTTCTTGCAACACCTGTGTAATCGTGTACTCGATAGTGTTGTTTCTTAGGTTATTAAAGAAGGGCAAGGAATATCAAAATAGTGTTCATATTCTATTGATAAGGTACACTTTATTTACATTTGTAGAGAGGAGTGTCTTCAAGTAAAATCGAAAACAAACATACTGTACCATTGAATATGGAAAAAAACGAAGTCCGTTCGAACGAAAATGTTAGCCACTACGACTATGTGGACACCACATTCGACCACAGAGACTGTCGGACAAACGCACCCGATGCAAATTATATTCACGCTATATAAGCGTCTTGAGTATCCGATCTAAATATTAACTATGTAGTCAGATTTCTGTGTTTTAGAATTTCCATAATGGTCATAGTTTCGCTTACAGTTTCAGTGCGTTTATTGTTAGAACGTGTTTAACAATATTATTGTTCTTAAGTGTTTGTTGCAGTGTGTGGCTATGACTATGTTACAGATATAAATATGTATATGTTAACCAAACAGCTTCTTGTAACACATGTCTAAAAACCTTTGTCTAAAACTGTATGTTGAGTTTTTACAGACAGAGCCTCTCAAATACCGGTTTCATTTATTCACTCGTTAGGTCGACGCTGTGCGACGTACACATGCTAATAAACTTATGGGCCTTAAATGGTGTTCTTCCTTCAGTGGTGAATATAACAATACTGATGCAAAATAATTACACAATTACAGATGTATTTGCCAATAATTACATCTTCGCAGATGGACACCTTACCACTATACGATTTTTATCCTCAAAATACATTGCAGACACGTGTAGATACATGGTTTTAAATTATCTAAGGCACATCATGTTGCCTTTTTAAATATCAGAATTAAAATACGGTAAATTGCGGTATCTCGTTTTATATATAACATCATTTCATTTTAAGCTGTCTTGAATAAACAACCCTAGAAATGACTCATATTAACTTTTTAACATTTTTAATGTTTGAGTACACTACCAATCACGCGTTTTTTGCAAATTTCACACATCACCGCGATTTTTCCTTTTAACCTAATTTTCACTATTACCCGCGATATAAGCATAACCCAACGCGTTCATTTCTTTATTTTTTTCCCGCGTTCCACCGCGTCGAGTCAACGCTGTACGCGGCGTTGCGAAGTGTTAATTAATGCTAATTAAGGAAGCTGTCCACTTTTTGAACGCGTTTTCTTTGATTCCGTCCTACACATATATAATTCTAGTCAGTTTTATTTATTAAACTTATACAAATTCGACACATAATCTACAAATCTCTCAGTTCGTACTCAAAACGTTGTTTGTTCTTACAAATTATGCTTTGCAACTGGAAAAGTTTTTAGACGCCACTGTGACCTGATTCTCAAGAATCTTGATTTCGAATGCCATCGTTAAACTGGACGGAGCTTCTAGTAAAAACTCTTCCTAAAAGCGTTAAAGCCTTTTCGCAGGTATCTTGGTATCAATAAACATATTAAAGATGCTTTAACAAACGCTCATTATTCCAGGAACACACTTTCACATCAAATTTGGCTGATGAGATTCTTTACCGTCGCATTCGGGTGAAATCCGTTCTATGAGCACGGTTCAATTAAGTCAAATCAAGTCAAACAGCGTTAATTCACTCAGACCATTATGTATGCGGTATTTACAATATAAATACATGGCATTCATATATATGAATGTATGCTAATTGAACTTCTAACAAATAGTCACTAGTGACATAAATTACTATATTTCCAAATGGATACGGTACGCGGAAACGCGGTAGCAGCAGATGAACGCGGTGATAACGCGCACAACAGCGTTGGCTATAGCGGAATATATCAAGCGATTTTTCACGATGACGCAATCTTGCACGAGGTGGCACCGCGTTTTATGCAAAAAGCGTAGTTAGTTGTGCAGCAATGGGAATTAGACAAACAGTTATTAGCTGCATGTTTGAGAAATGCATGAATATATGATGATGCTAAATTAAGTTACATGTTTGCATAAATACGTGAAGGTGCAGTTAAATTCGCTATTAATTGATACTTGTTATTACATGTAGACAAATTGTTTTCCTTCTCGTAAGTGGTGTGCTGGTCAGGGGAGTTTACTACGTATGCGTTGGGGCTTGTATCTGAAGTTTCCATTGGTATTGTATTATAAGTTCCCCTATTCATTGCTTGATCAGTCGTTAGTTGTCCGTTCACGTCAGCGATTTCCCTAAACAACCACCTGGCCAATATCGGTTTAGTTAATCCTTTTTCTGAGTTGTTCATCAATAATTCTGACAACAAATGTACAGAAAATCATTCTACAAAAGATGTCAAAGCCGACAGAATTCATAGAGTTTTATATACATGCAGTATAAGCGTTTTTTTCTTATTTTCTTATTAAGGCTTCTTATTGGTCAGTTTTCTAACTCCAGTATATTTTCATATCTAAAGATATACCTAGAAATGTACATAGAAAGCATGTGTATGGAACATATTAAATATAACAGTCTTTCATTGTTTGAATGATTAGGCAATTTCATCGTTATTGTGCATGCTTGAGGGGTTAAAACCTCGTAAATGTAGATCTGTTTAAATAATAAAGAACGATTAACAAACAAAGAGAAAGCGGATTGATTTGAATGTGATTTGAAACTGGAAGTTAAGTAGCAAAACTAACGGTGTGCTTTTTATTACTTCTTTAGCTGAATAATCTACAAATAAAATAATTATATTATAAATTAATTTCTGATTGAAGTTGATGTAGTTTAGGTTATTAAAGAACTTTCTGCCAAAACGGTATGATGAACTGCTTGAAACACTTGATTTGGAGATTCTGGAGTCCCTCCATGAAAGTTGTTATCCTCCGAATTCCGGGACACCGTGGGGTTAGTGTCGAGCGCTAAATTATTACTCAAATTCTTTTAAATACCTTTTTTAAACTTTTCTAAAGAAAATGCATTTCCTATTCCTATTGCATTTTTTGTAAATCCAATCTGTTAAAATCTTAAAAGTTCAAAAAAAGAATTGTGGTGTATATAAAACATCCGGTTGAAGATGAAAATGAAATGCCTACTAAAATAAATATTTAAATTGCTCGGCGGCAATGTGCCACAACCTAATTCTAACCCTAACACGTGATTTTTTTGGACAATATAAAAGTTGTCATGTACGTTTATCATAGAGCGACAAGTAAATTAATAATTATGCCTGTATTTAAACTACAATCAGAGTCAACCATCGCCAAATGAAGGTGACCGAGAATGCACATGACGTTCCGAAAACGGGTAATCTCGCCATTAATCATCAATAATATCAGCATGCATAAAGGTCAGCAGCAGGTCAGTACTGTCGAGTAATAATTATGTTAGAATGTAATTGTATTACTATAAGTGAAATATTCAAGGAGTGTAACTCACAATTAAGACCTTTGTTCCATTTTGAGATCTTAAAATGTACTGATATGGGCAACAATGTAACCACATATATTATAATAGAAAACAAATGCAACATTTTATTATTGTTTCTGTCTTTGTGGTTGATGAAACTTTATGAAATTATGAAATGAAAACGGAAAATAGCAATATACTGTTTAATGCCAAAATGTGTTAAGTCATTTAAGCATTCGTGTGCACAAACAGAAATTCACTAATGTTCGTTACCCGCCGCCAGAAAGACTAAGTCATTCAGAGATAAAGTGGTCAGTGAATTTTCTTCTCTAACGCCGCAAGAAAGCAACCAATTTCAATATGAGTTAAATATTTGCCCAATCCATTGGCTTACTTGTGACATTAGGTCTACGATTGTATTAAAAACACACTACTGTTTCCCTAAAATAAATAAATAACTATCGTGCGTTAAAAGTTGCAATGATGTAATCTATCCGTACGCTAGCTTTTGAACGGGTAGTCTCCGCCTTCTTGTAACGGCTCAGATATGGGGCTTAATGTATAGACGAAAGCAAAGGAAACTCTGTCAAACAATATACATCTAATTTTATAGCGGTTTCACAGTACTCTACAAGTGTGTTAGAAATATGTTTTCTTATTTCTTATTGCAATATATTGCCCTGTCCATATGTGCTTTATATTCATTAGTAAAATATCCAAAAGGTCGAGAGCACAGAGTACTGTATTTAAAAAATACATTGTATCATAACTTTTCAAAGCCATTATCAAATGGTATTTTTTACGATCAAAATAGTGTATTCAAAACCTCACAATTGAATAATAGCTGGGACAATAGTTGGAGATATAATCATGGTAACCGGTTTAAGTACCAATGTGTCATGTATACTTGCGACTTTTAACATAATTGTTGTTTAATCCTGGTGCCATTCATAGTCCTATTAAATTATTTGCTCGACTGTGATTAATCAAATGCTTTATTTTTTATTTTGTTCGTGCATTGTTTTTCGAATGTAAACATTGGCAGTTATTGTCCACTGAAAGTACAAGTTCAACCACCAACGATAAAATGATATTGTGTGGTTATTGTATTGTGTGGTAAAGTGCTTTATCTTGATCACTTTGAAACAATTGCGACCTTCGGGCGATAATTTTTAATGAAACATTGCATGCGCGAATCTTCGTATTATAGAACAAGTTCACTACCACCATTTATATATTAGAAGCTTTTGATTATTGCAATGTCGAACATGAACGCGCTAGTGTAATGGATAAGTATTGCCAGTATCATTTGATTTCTGGTCTCGGTAAGTTGTTCGATTGGTTTTCTAACAGCTGTTATTATATAAGTTGTGTCAATCTTTTACTTTTGTAGTTCTCGCGTTCTTCAAACTTAGATGAGGGTCTGTGGTAAAAGAATGTAAAGTAGACGACGAGTACTAGTAGTTCTGCTAAGAAGCGAAAGTAGTTTTATTTCATTTTTTCCGGTGGTTTATCGAAATATTTCGGTGAATTATATCTCGATAAACTCATCGTTTAAAACAGTGAGTTAATCGAAAAAGTAATTTCACTTTTTTCTCAGAGTTTAATCGTTTCATTGTTACAATAGTAACATAAACACTTTTAATGCCGGAAAGAACATGCAATGCCGTCATTAAATTTCGCTTCCAGTATGACGTCATTTGGTTAAAATTGTCCTATTTAATATCAATAAATTGTGCTTTTGTTAAATTATAGGCATGGAATAAAAAGAAAATTTGTTTATATCGGGTTAAAGTAAATATTTCGCTCGTGGCAAAGCCACCTGTGTCATTTTACTTTTGGTGCACAATCGGTGAAATATATTGCATATCTTAAACTGAAACAACGAAGTATACTCCATCCAATTGATACATTATTTTGAAATCGTTTTTAAAACTCGTCTGAGGACGTTAATGACTAATTAACTCAACGCAGACGAGCTAAATGACGAGCCTGTTATATTTCGAATTAGCATCGATCTGTATGGCAATCATGGTCACCAATCGGGCATTGCTATTTCACGTGTTGTTGTTTTATTTTAATGTCGGGTTGAATATCGATTCCTGACGTGCGTGTTTTTTCAATTGCAATCCCTAACTCCTTCGTTGATTAAAATAACGATACGAATATTCCATTCATTTATCATGTGCAATCTCCGTGGATACATTATGGCTCCCATCCGATATTTTAGCTCTTATTGGTTACTTCTGTGCAGCAGAGAACAAGTATGGAACAATATCTTTGGTCGGGCCAGTTTTTGTGAACAGGGAGGTTACCCTGAAATTAACACCGATCTACCCTTGGAGATGTGAGGTAGAATGGAAATACATAATGGAAGGTGACACAGAATTTCAAACAATGAATGGGCCAAATGTTACAAGATATTCGGAGGATGGGTCGTTCTTCTTAAGATGGACGGCTTCAATTGAATACAACATATCTACCTTCTACGCCGAATGTTCAACAAACAGAAGAATTACAACACGCATGGTTTCTTTAAATATGAAAGGTATATAAAGAGGTTCATTTTAAGATATTAACAAATTTTACATTTCACACTTATTCCTTATGTAAAAAATAAAGTGTTTAGTACATATTTGTTTAATCAACAATTAATTTGTTTTTTGTTGTTTTTTAATTGGGTTTAATTTGGAGTCTCATGGAATTAAGGTATTGTTTCTATGTATCTAAGCATTTTTTGGCTATCAATTTAGCATTAACATAAAGTAGACAAATGGTTTTGTTATAATATTTTTACGTTATAATTTACAGATATTCCTGGCCAATGTGGCGCTCTCGTTCCTCTTACCCCAGTTGTTCGCAACGCCGACGTCAAACTGGGTTATTTTCCGTCTGACGCTGCTTTATGGCCATATACATTACAGAGACGATTATGGAAGAAAAACATCGAATATATACAGTTGCACAAAGGCCGTCATTATGAAGAGGAAAAAGTATCTGAATATTTGTACATATTAAATTTATTCCACTTTAATGAAAGTGACGAGGGATCATATCGTTTAGAGTGCAATACAGTGGATAGCACGGAACCTGTGCAGCTTTATATTTCAGGTACCTTAATTGTAATTCATCAAGAATTCCGGCAATTAGTTTATTATGTATGCTTGAAATGAAAACATGAGTCATTTAAGTGTAAAAATAATAATAACTACATAAGCAGTAATGTAAAGTACATTTTCATCAGGACTTGAAAATGTTTTGTAAAAAATGATTTTAATGAGTTGTGTTGTTTTTCAGAGCGACCGAGTTATCCAGTCCTCGGTCCACAGTACCCCGACTATAACACAACATAATGCATTTATGTGTATGAAGGCTCCGTTGTTTATTGCAAAACTAACAATGGATCAGAACCCGTTAAAGTATTACTTATACTGGGACATGATTCATTTGTTCTTGCTGAAAGCAAACGGAACAGAGGGTTGTACCGAATCAATAACGTCTATCAACAGATGGCTGGATTGTCAAGACGGAATGTGACATGTCAGGTTTCTAATGCAGCCCTTGAAACACCCTATGAAGTGCATGGCATTCTATGTTACGTAGGTACGCAATTAGGATATGCATACTTACAAGCTTTGATTCGTTGATTTGTAGAGGTTAAAATTATTGGATCGTATATACTATCGAATGCTGTTAATTCATTGTGTTTGATTTTCAGAGAAAGGAAGCCTGCCTTTTCTCACAGTTCCAGCATTCCTTCATGGAGAAAGTTCTACATCAATTTGTGAAGTGCGCAATGCTATTCCAGCTCCGGTTATTGAATTTCACATTGACAACGACTTGCTAGCAGATGTTCAACAAATCGATTTATTTAATATATCTTCTCATACGTTTACCAGCACAGCAACGATTGCAAACGCTAACAAAACATGGAATGGAAAGCAAATGTGCTGCACCAGGAAAAGCATGTACAGTTTTGGTTTTACAGATGTGTCAGTATGCAAAAACATTAGTATGAAAGGTAAGTTAAATCTATATTTGATCGGTTTCGAAGTTGAATAAAGTAGTTAAATGTTAGAAACGTATGGCATTCTATCGATCTTGTTGAACATGCATTGCATGCAACTTAATAATGAGAACAATTAAATAATCAAATATACCAAAACGGTCCAAATGGACATAATAGTTATATAAAATGCACATACATTCGAACTGGTCAATCATTTGAAATTATTAACATTGTATTATTATAAAAATCCACCTAATTTAAAGGAACTAGCCACCAGATGATCCCAAAATCAGTAGATACAGTATTTCCTCAAAGCAAGCCTAAAATTATCAATACGAGCTTATATGATACCGATAATACATCACTTCACATGATAAAAAATATTTTGTCGCCGTCTCAGCTGAGTTTACTCGTTTAAAATAGCGCACAGTTGTTTATTGTGTGTGTATTTACCATGTGAAAGTCACGGGAATAGTACACAGATACAATTAAGGACGCAATTTTTTTAATTTACTGGTATTTACGTGGTAGACAAACTCAGTAGATTTTGAATAGTAAAATACGCAAAAACTGCGAAAGATACATGTGTCGTAAGCGATGTTAAACACCAGTAAATAAACTTCAATGTACACAACGAATACAATTTTATGTAAGTTTTTGACAATTTTCTTTTTTGCAAGTATGTTTTCATGTACGTACTCGATCTTATTTTTTGACTTTCGTTCACCTACTAAAGCCGACCCTGACTGATATGTTCATCATATATTTCCATATCTTTCACATCTTTCATTTAGGATGGGTTAAGACCATTTAGTATAAATATGTTTTAATCTACGTTGAAATGTATAGTATCAGTCGTTTTCTCTTAACATCATTGGCAGTTTTAAGCTCAATGACAAAGGATTTGTATATAACGATTCGAATATTCACTTTTAAATAATACCGAAACGAGGCATCAATTAGTATGTCGTCAATGGCACGATAAATGAAAATGATATTTTGCCACTTTTCATCCCTTATTTTTTATTAACTCTTTTTAGCTGGTTAATAATTCTTGACATTCAGTTTGGTTGAGAGAGCAAGTTCTTTGAAAACAATGGTAAAATCCACACAGTAAACGACTGTGGTTTATTTTTGTGATTTATACCTTCCAAATAGGAGACAATTTCCAACTTAATGTCTCTTAGCAATGTCAATATATTTAGATGTTTTACGGAGTCAATGCAATCCGCGGATAACATGAATTAAATGAAATAACTACTTTGAATGTGCTTATTAAGAATGTCTTAAGCAAACTGCAAAACTTCATATGCAAATCTGTATGAAGCTCAACCTAATCTGATTGTTGTTGGCTTTTTTAATTTAAAATCAAAGTACGTTAGTTGGCATTATATTAAATATTAGACATGTAATAAATGCATTATATGAAGGAAGAAACAATATAATAATAATACCCTAATAACCAAACAAAAGTACGTGTACAGCGAATGTTATCTTTTTACAGAAGTAACAACCAACCCTGCATTAGCTGTAACCGAACAGTGGCATTCGATCCTTTACGCCGTAGCTGGAATTCTTCCAGCTTTACTTGGAACGACGTTTATCGTGATTCTCTTTCGTCGATGCAAACATCATGGTAATTGTTCAGATTGAAAAGTACACATTGCAGTCAATACCAAACGTACTGTTCACAATCATTTAATTAATTGACAATTATTGTCTAGTTCATTTCTAGGTCGAAACTCAAGTTGAACAATTTGTGATCGCTGTCTTCCGGTTGGCATTGTTTTTACTCAACGAGGGTTGCCTCATTTCTTATTTAACTGTGGCAGGAGGCATGCCATTGGTAATCAACTATCAACTTTAAGAAATTTAAGCCTTTAATTAGTGTAGTCTCTCTATATATGTGATCCGTGCGGCCACTACAATGCTCAAATCAGCACAAACTGTCCCTGCATACAAAAACTGATGATGAAAGTTTGAGAAATTACAACCTATTTGGCAATGTAATGTCAATTAGCAGGACACTAGATCGAAGGGAAGAGAATTCTGTTAAATTGATATTGCAACACCAATGTCATCAAATCGATTATACGATGAAAGTCACATGTTAAGCAACCAAGAAATCTAATCGGAACGTTCCTGCCATTTTCCTTTTTAAAACAACCTCGGATGTATGCCGGTATATAATAATAATGATAATAATAATAATACATACGATATTGCACACAAATACTCCAAGTTGATGTGCATCAATAATCCTTGGATATATCAGCAATGCAATCAGAGAAATCAACTCATTCTATAATGCTATTCTCGAATATTGTTCATCTCACCATGTTCACAAGATAAGTAAAATAATTTAATTTTTGACATTCACTTGTGTGCAATTGCATTCAGGTGAGAAGTAAAATGCCGTCTAGTCCTTAGCAAATTACAAATGTTTTATTTTGTTTTAAGTTCCAAGAAAACCGTAAATACATGATTTATAAAATTATTTATATATTTGATACAGAGTCTGAAACGATTCTATGCCGAAGAAGAACTGTCGTTAGAGAGCAACATTTGCATGTGCATGATGTTGTTCAACCTTATTTGTATACAACTGCCCTTCACAATCTAGTAAGATTTCTGTACACTGACATAGTTGCCAATGGGAACCGAAGAAAGAACAAGGTTAACATCGTCTAGCCCTAAAACTACAAACAGTCAAATAAACATGATTTCATAGAACAGCAATATAATTACATAGATGAATGATTCTTAAAACAAGTAATAGGAAAATTTAACATCGATGTAATTTCTCTGGTATTACATCTGCCTCATTTTCTTGTTGTAGCCGCCAATCAGCTTGTCATGCATTCCCACTATGGCATCAGCAACCGTTTTTGCAAGGTTTTAGACCCAGTGACCAACACTCACAGAATGAGCAAAACACAAGTATGCACTGCGCACTATATACACTCACATAATATGTTTTGGCAATAATTAATAAAGGCAGTTTGTTGACCCCAATTATGGAGAAAAGTGTATGGTGTGTATTTCTAACGGAGAACCTAAACGTTCTGTGTTTCGGATGTAATTGGTGTATTTCTTGAAAACGGAATTACTCTTACGGCAGTGTTTAAGTGAAGGAGCTCTTTTCTTTTAATGGTAGGAACATACGTCACTGGCACTTGCTGAAACGATCCCATGCGGTTTATGAAAAGTCTACAAATGAGGTATTTTTCAGTGTTTACACTATTTCCCGATTAAATCATTACTATTGTTTGTATACTTTATATTTTATGTAATTTATGCCTTCGAAGAACCTCACTTCAAGAATGTATACACCTACACTGTATACGGTGATGTTGGAATACGGTTAGATGTAAGCAGCAATATTTGACATTAATAAAAGGAAAGTTAAAACCGTTTTTTTTTCTATCTGCATAACTGAAAAAGTTCAAAAGCAGCAGGCAAACAAGTGTGTTTGTAAGGACGCAACTTGTACAAGCTTAATCTACAACTGAAACTTGAGCCTTTACATACAAAATGTATTGGTCAACGTTTACTTAAAATGAATTGTGAACATTAATTGTCAAGACTATATTAAGGACAGGAGTGGGTAGATTGTTTTACGGAGGTACCCTTTATTCATTTTTTTTTCTATACTGGTTAATGACGAGTAATTGACTAAAGGGTATCTCCGTAAAACAATCTTCCACTCCTGTCCTTAATCTAGTCTTGACAATTAATGTTCACAATGAATTTTAAGTAAACGTTGACCAATCTCGTCATTAACCAGTATAGAAAAAACCCATTACGTATTCTTGTTAATATACGCCTTCTTCCCTATTTAAGTGCACCGCGATTTAATCATGGTGTGTCGTTACAGTACCAATACAGTTTTGAACCATTTTCTTAACAAAATTTCAATGAAAAGATGAACTGCCGTCTTTTCGTTTGAGCTGAGTCACAAAGATGGGGGGGATTATTTATGAAATAGCGCATGGATAGGAAACACCCCTTTGTATTCACTTCAACAAGCAGTGGACGATAAGGCCCACGAAACACACTTCAAAACATGATATGTCATTGTTGTAATGGTCGATAACAAGGTGTAAACAGAATGTCTAACTATCTCAGACAAATAAACAGGAAGAGTATTGCTTATGAGATGTCATTGTTGTAATGGTCGGTAACCTGGTGTGTACAGAATGTCTAACTATCTCACAAAAATAAAGAGAAACAGTATTGCTCATAAGATGTCATTGTTGTGATGGTAGGTAACCTGGTGTGTACAGAATGTCTAACTATCTCAGACAAATAAAGAGAAACAGTATTGCTCATGAGATGTCATTGTTGAAATGGTCGGTTACCTGGTGAATATAGAATGTCTAACTATCTCAGACAAATAAAGGGAAACAGTATTGCTCATGAGATGGCATTGTTGTGATGGTCGGTAGCCATGTGTTTAAATTGTCCTCGGGTACATGTCAGAATGTACTCGTTGCGCGGGTACACGCATACTCGTGTATGCCCTAACTTTCTCAGACATATAAATAAAAAAAACAGTATTACTAAGAATGCTTGGATGTAATAACGTTCTTTGCTAAACTTGAGATTTCATAGCATGTTAAAGAAGTACTAAACGTACTTTAAAGAGGCCCGTACAAAACATAAACAACAGTTTTTTTTTTAAATATTCATGTATACCATGGTACATTTCGCACAGGGAGTATCACGTGGTCGCTTGAGTACATTCGCCGTACAATATGGCGTATTATTCGCACTGTAACACAATGTTCTCGCATGATTTTCGTTACTCGGAGATTTGCTTAGTTTAAGCCTGAAAAACGATACAAATTTTACTTCTGTTCGTACATTGTCCGAATAAATCTGTTATCAGAATGTTTCAGCGCAAAAAGCAGGTATATGAAACAAATGTCTACAAACCATTGAATAAATTTGCAAACATATCCTTCGTTGTAAGTTTTAAGTTATAATTCGGTGTTTAGCCAAAGTTATGGACAAATTTCATGGCGAGAACTATGTCCGAACAAAATATTTGTGAGTACAATAGTACGATGAAGTTACAAATATATATATCAGCAAGCATACAAGTACAAGTTGGAATGAAATGTAAGTCATTGTGTATATCAGCAAGCCTACAAGTGCAAGTTTTGAATGAAATGTAAGATAGCACGAGGATGTGATAGATGAAAATATCGGTAAGCCTACAAGTACAAATTTGGAATGAAATGTAAGTCATTGTGTATATCAGCAAGCCTATAAGTGCATGTTTTCAATGAAATGTAAATTAGCACAAGGATGTGATGAATGTGAATACCAGCAAGCCTACAAATGCAAGTTTTGAATGAAAAGTAAAATAGCACGAAGATGTGAGAAATGTAAATACCAGCAAGCCTACAAGTGCAAGTTTTTAATGAAATGTAAAATAGCACGAGGATGTGATGAATGTTAATATCAGCAAGCCAACAAATGCAAGTTTTGAATGAAATGTAAAATAGCATGAGAATATGATGAATGTGAATATCAGCAAGCCTACAAATGCAAGTTTGGAATGACATGTAAGATAGCACGACGATGTGATGAATGTGAATATCAACAAGCGTGCAAGCACAAGTTCGGAAAGGAATGTAAAATTTTATATTATTTAAGATAGCCCTGTATGCAATAATGTTTTACATGAAACGACATACCACAAAGGTAGCGTTTAATGCTGATATTTGGAAAAGCAACATGACATGCCTTATACATTATAAAAACTTATTTAAATGTCGTTCTATGAACATGTTTCTGCGATGCCATTTTTAGGATATGTGTGGTCTAGTAGTTCAGGTGTCTATCTACGAAGAGGTAATTATTGGTGAATACATCTGTAATTCTGTAAATTATTTTACATACGTTTTGTTATAATCGCCATTTAAGGAACAACGCTATTAAAGGTACATGAGTTTATTAGCATATGTACATCTCACCGCGTCGACCTAACGACTGAATAGATTGGCCCTTTATTTGAGAGGCTCTGTCTGTAATAACTCAACATACATAATAATTGAATAATAATTTTAGACTGAAGTTATTAGAAATGTATTACAAGTAGCCTTTTGATTAATATATACACGTGTATAACTGCAAAACTATTATAGCAACATACAACAACACACAATAAAGAACAATTCAGATATGCACGTTCTAACAATAAACGCACTAAGACTGTAAGCAAAACTATAATTATGACAATTCCAAATTACAAAAATCTGACTACATAATTAAATTTAGATCGGATACTCAATAATCTTTATATAGCGTGAATATAGTTTTCATCGGGTGCGTTCGTCCGACGGTCTATATGGTCGGGTGTTGTGTCCACATAGTCGTAGTGGCTAACATTTTCGTACGAACGGACTTCGTTTTCTTCCATATCCACAAGTGATGGTACATGTTCGTGCTCGAAAGCACGTGCAGACACTCCTCTCTACAAATGTAAATACAACTGTTTTTAATAAATAAAATGCAAACAGTACTTTCCTAATCCTTCTTCAATAATTTAAGAACAAGACTTTCGAGTACACGCTTACACACTTGTTGCACAAAATATCTTGATTTTGAATGGTGTAAAGCCTCTTGATTTTGAATGATTTAAAGCTACTAAAGGTTCCAATCACTGTAACGATTACACGTACCTCGCTCTGATCACTTGAATGTTCTAAACCAGTCGGAAAGAGTAATTTATGTTGAAAGTTATATATATTTGAATACGTGTATTACACAAGGATCAATTGCAATGGCAAGGGTTCAACCCGTTTTTAATAACGTTATCATACAATGATAAACTTAAATCAGGAATCCTGAGGTCCAACAATATATCTATGGTAATCTTAAAGACATTACATTTGATTGTTACAAATTTAATAAATCTTACTAGATTGTGAAGGGCAGTTGTCTCCACATCAGACTGAACAACATCATATACATGAATACTTTGCTCTCTAACTGCTGTTCTTCTTGGGCGTAATGGCTTCTCATACACTGTATCAAAGATAAATATGCTTAAATGTTTGTAATTTGCAAAGGACACGACAACATCTAAATGCCATTGCACTCAAGCGAACGTCAACTATTCATGTACAGTTCTTCCTTTGTGGACATGGTGAGGTAAACAATATTCAAGTATGGAATTATAAAATATTTTGATTCCTCTGATTGCCCTGCTAGTATATCAAAGGATTATTGATAGACATTAACTTAGGTGTGAGTATGTGTGTGGAATGTAATAAATACGTTCTATTCATGTGTCAGTAAAAGGAAAGCAATAGATACCTTGGTAATAGGAAGACCTCGGTCATTTTCCATTGAAAACAACGTTTATCGATTTAGCAGATAAACTTAAGGACTTTACCTACTTACTTTATTTATACAATTATTATTTATTATTATTATTATTATTATTATTATTATTATTATTATTATTATTATTATTATCGATATTATTATTATTATTATTATTATTATTATTATTATTATTATTATTATTATTATTATACCGGCATACATCCCTGATTGTTTTCGATGGGAAATGACCGAAGTGTTCCGATGGGATTTGTAGAGCTCGGTTGGTCAATGTGCTTCTTTAGCTTCCAGTGTATAATCGATTTAGTGAAATTGGTTTTGGAATATCCATTTAACAAGTTCCCTTAGATCTAGTGTCCTGCTGATTAACATTACAAATATTGCCAATCTAGTTGAATATTCTCAATCTTCAATCATGATGTTTCGTATGCAGGGAAATATTGTGTGCTGATTTGAGCAGTGTAGTAGATTAACACACGATTCACATACATGTAACCATGAATCTTAAATTTGTTAGAGTCGACATTTGATTACCAATGGCAAGCTTCCTGCCACAGTAAAATGAGAAATGAGTCTACCTTAGCTAGACTGAGTAAAACAATGTCAACGGGAAGTAGACGATCACAAATAGCTCACCTCTAATTTCGATTAACTGAGTTAGATGAACAAGAACACAATTTATTCTGATTAATGAGTAACTTCAATCTGAACAATTACCATGAGGTTTGCATCGACGAAAGAGAAACACTGTAAACGTGGTTACAAGTAAAACTAGAAGTATTCCAGCTACCACGTAAAGGACCAAATGCCACTGTTGGGTTACAACTAGTTCAGGGTTGGTTGTTGCCTCTGCAATTAGATAACATTTGTTCTACACGTACTCTAGTATGGTTATAACGGTTTCATGATTATATTACTTCGTCCATCTTTCCATGCATTAATTGCATTCCTTTTTAATATAATGGCAACTAACATACATAAAAAAGTGTTGTTGTTTTTCAAATTACATATTTAAAAAAAGCCAACAACAATCAGATAAGGTTGAAATTTATTCAGAGATACATATGTAGTCTTGCAGTTTGCATAAATCAATTAACACATTGAAAGCAGCGATCTCATTTATTTCAAGGGTCTTCATCCGCGGAGGGCAGTGAAACAGTAAAACATATCAATATCATTTCTAAGAGACATTTAGATGGAAATTGTCTCGTATTCGGAGTGTATAAATCAGTCATAAATCACAGATGTTAACTGTGTGGATTTGATGAATGTTTTCAAAGAAATATATCTCTAATGCAAACAGTTGAAAGGAGTGAATAAAAATAAGGGATGCAATGTACAAATATTATTTTCATTTATCGTACCATTTATGCCTGGTTATTATATTATTATTAACTTTTTATTATTATCTAAATGCTAATTACCAACCATCTGTCCTTGAGCTTGAAACTGTCAAGGAATTTCTCAGAAGCTCCTTTGGTTTCCAAGTGTTGCAAATGTACCTCTTATCACCATATCCTGTATAATTCAATGTTAACAGGCATTCCTCTGCTTTGATACAAGCCTTTATTTCAGTACTATTTTCATCTTCCCACCAAATATCCCATTGGCCTGAATTATTCAGGTCATCAACGAAACATTTTACGGTCACTGTAAAATTTGGAGGTAAAACAACAGGCGATGTCGTGTTCAAATACAGAGTCGGAATATCTGAAATGTAGTGTACAATTTGTTGAGAAAATAACAAACGATTACACAGTTAAAAACAACAACAGTTGTTATATATTTTAATAGATATATTTTATCTTATTGTTACTAAACACATGAATAAGGATATGGTCATATCATCAGGACATTCCGAAAGTCAAACAGTTTTGAGAATAGAAAATACATAAAAGTAGCATTCGCTGTTTAATTTAAGTGTAAACGAAAGTCAAGAAAATGAGTAAGGCCAAAACGTACCTGAAAACGAAATGTTATAGGTTTTGTTTAAATGAGATGGGAAATGATTGCATGTAGCTGAACATGTAATTGTTCCCCCAGCCATGTCTTTAGTTACGTTGTAAAGCACGTTGGAGAAAGAACGGTAACTCCCATTTTTAGCATCAGCCCAATCGTTTATATGAACGTAACGCAAGCTATCGGTTCCACTTGACCATTCAATTGTACAAGGCGGATTGGATTCATCAGTTGCACAAGACATATTTAAGAAACAGACAGAAACATTGTTGCTATATTCAAGTATTTTGTTTAAGGACATCGAAAGCTGCGACGGTGGATCTGAAAACAGATAGGACATGCTCTTAAACAAACCGTTTTCAATTCAGAATAAACAAAAATATAACGTTTATTTTTCAATGATACATACTCATAAATTAGATAAAAACAAAATAGTTATCTTCCAATAATTGAATTGTTTACCACCGAAAATATATTAAATTTGTTATGCCTTCTCTTATTGTTCCTTTATAACTTCTTCCATTACACGTGACTATATAATCAAAACGGTCTTAGTTCAACTTACATTTTATACTAATGCTTTTGCATACTGAATCATCTTTAAGACCAAAAATGTCTTTGCTTTTCCTATCGCAGCACATTTCGTATGCATTCCAATTCTTGTTAATCTTTGTCACATTTGCTGTGCTAGTAAATGTATTGGAAGATCCATTAAATAAATCAGTTTGTTGAGCATCAGATAGAACCACTTTCTCAACACGTATTTGTATTAACGGAGCTGGGATAGCATCGCGCACTTCACATATTGCTGTCGAGTTTTCTCCATCAAGGAATTCAGGAACTGTCAGCATAGGCGGATTACCTTCCTCTGAAATTGACTCACAACGTTCAATATTATACAAGATATAATGAGTTTTACTTCCACAAAATTACAAATCATAGCTTGTCATAATGTATCTCCAATTTGATTACACTGGAATTGAAACACAATAATTTAACAGCATTCATTATTATACAAGATATAATAACCTCAGAATAACAAATCATTGCTTGTAAGTATGTATATCAATTTTGCTTACCGACGCTACATAGAATGCCGTGCACTTCATATGATGTTTCAAAGGCTGCATTAGAAATCTGACATGTCACATTCCGTCTTGAGAGTCCATCCATTTGATGAGAAACGTTATGGATTCGGTACAACCCTTTATTCCCTTTGCTTTCAACGTGAGGGAATGGTTTCTTTCCAATAAACAGTTGTACTGGTTCTGTTCCGTATTCAGTTTTGCAATAAACGTCTGAACCTTTATAAACATATATGCATTTCGTTGTGTTGAAGTCAGAAAACTTTGGACCAAGGAGTGGATAACTCGGTTGCTCTGCAAAGCAACATAAACAAAAATATTCATATTTATTGCCTTGTAACAATAAAAAAATGCCAATGAAAACGATTGGTTTATCAGAATAGCTGCTCATGCATTTGATTTATCTGGAAACGTAAATTGTCCCATTGTACTTGTATGTCGCCATTTATTTCAAGCTGACGAACCAAGGCATTACCAATATATACCAGTACTCGGTAATGTAAAAGCATGGTACCTAAAATATGAAGGTGCACAGAATCCGTGTTGCAACCTAAATTGCAACTCAAAATACCCTTCCTACATCTTTTTATTCGAATCTATGTATAGTTAATATGTACAAATTACTAGAATCTCTTTCCTCTATGTAAGATCGTTTTCGTAGCTGTATTTTGTGATGGTTTTTCTTCCATGTTCGTTTATTGTATCTTTTGCGCTGTAGATAATAGTGTCCCAGTTCTGTGCGGTAACGTTTGCTTAGGACGTCAGAACTGGCTTAAATTTTCAAAACAGTAAAATTTGTCAAATTGTTATTTAACTGTTTGAAACATTTGGTTTGTATGAAATGATCATTCGCATATTTAGCTTTTAACCATTAACATTTTAGTTTCATTCAACGTCCAAAGAAATGAATATTCTAAGGTGTTTTATGAAATACTAGCCAACACATATTATAGTACAGAAGCAGTTATATGGACATGCAAAGTGGCAAAAACCTACATATCAACATAGTGTAAGGACACGTAAATGAATCAACCCCAAAATGATCACGAACAGGAAATCCATAACAACACAAACTATCAAAAGTATTGAAGTTACCGCATGGAATCGGTCAACGATATTTACCTGTAATATTTAAAGAAACCATGTGTGTTCTAATTGTTGTGTTTGTTGAACATCCGGCGTAGAAGGCAGATCTGTTGTATTCTATTGAAGCCGTCCATTTTAAAAAGAACGACCCATCTTCCAAATATCTTTTAATATTTTGCCTGTGCATTGTTTTGAATGTTATACCCCCGTCCACTTTGTACTTCCATTCTACGTCACATCCCCAAGGAAATAATGGTGTCGCTTTCAGTGTAACCTCCCTGTTCACAAAAGCTGGCCCGACCACTGATATCGTTCCATACTGGTACCCGGCTGCACAGATGTACCCAAACACAGCTGTAATAGAGCTTGCAAATCAATTACAAATACACTTTTCACCCTCAATAACGATATTTGACAAGCTATCGAAAAATAAGTAGAATAATATGTATGGACGTTCACTGTTTTGAGGTTTAAAGGGTTGTTTCAATGCGTTGTTAAACAAAAGAGATTGCAACACAAGCTATAGCAATGATCAGCGTGATAATAACAAAAAACATAGAGAAACATTAAGAACAACCTTAAAATATGAACGTTATCTAAATAACTAATATCAATGAAATTTCTTTTACATGTATCTCTATATAAAGACGAATTAATTTTGTCGCAAAAAGACAAACGATTTCTAATATACTATAAAGAACAACGTTTTTTAACTTATACTTTCTACTTCAACAACTTATAGTATTCTTTAACTCATAGTTGTTAACAGATCATCGTTTTTGACGTAAACGACAGGTACAAAATTATAATTTTTACACAATGTTATTAAAACGGAATCGCCTACCTAGATAAAATATCAGAGTATACGGACAGCAACTATCCATCACACCTTAACAGCACAATGTACAAAGTGCATTACTATGTAGCGGTTGTGAGACATGTGTCACTATCTAGGTCTTTAAAACGGAAACTGGTATTCTCGCGCTTTCAGTAAACAATAATAGTCCAATAGCTGCCATTCTTTCAAAATAATTAACAATTACACATGTAACCTCACAATCGAATGCAATTATCTGCCCGTTTAGACTTAAGCAAACCACATTACGCCTCAAAGTCCGTTCGTTGTATCTAGCCTGTTGCCACTTCCGGTTCTAATAGGCAGACCCCAATACATGTAGAGGATTACCACCGACTCCTTGGAGGCCTGGCTACGAACAAATAAAGCACATTGTTAATAAAAGCTGGTCTTTAATGAAAGTTATAGTTGATTTGAACAAATCTGAAAAGTAAAGACCCACAGTCAGTTTGTCTTCTTTTAAGCCTCAGCATTGTACCTATTCGTCCTTAGATCCATCCTAACGCCATTTGAAATAAGGAGTCTGCATTTAACATGTATACATATAAACCGTCGGTGGGCTTATTTAGGCTTTTAGCACAGCAACACAGTTGTATATTTACTAACATTTACTAAGAATATGCGTTCACCATCTCGCGTTTGCTATCATCAAATATATCCCTCCGCAATAATTGTTTTTAAATTATTTTTTTTAAAGTTTACTTCATTATTTTTTAAATCTTCACCAGATCTGTGTTAACCTATTAATAGTCGATAAGTGCTAACAGTTGATTGCATTTAATTATATAAAATGTTCAAATATATCGATTTTTAAAAATAACAGTAATAATAAGTGTAAAGTTATATCCCACGCTCACTCATCGAAAACATATTGTTTACCCAGGTAATATTTTCTGTTGCGATTTACAATCACCAATGCAATACAGATTTCTGTTGGTGTTGTTGTTATTGTTGTTGTTGCTGCTGCTGGGTTGTTGCTGATGAATTATGGACGAAGAATCAATTTGCTTTCGACCTCTCCTGTATGTAAAGGAAATGGAAAAGTAGTGACTTTATACAAAAACTTGTGGCTTAACGTCGTGTTGGTAATACAATGTACACTTTGCGAAAAAGTCACTAGGAATTGCTGTATTTCAAAATTTACTTTTGTATATTAATTACTGCTTTAAATGACGAAAATAGTTGAGCACATATCACACTTCTGATTTCACACAGCTGCAGGCTAGGCATTTTTCACATCGCGTTTCCTTCAACTCACAATGGCAACTATATCCCTACATAACCAACGACGTAGTACAAACGGTTTTGTATATTTCATCGCTGACACAAATACCCTCAAATGTCTAAAAAAAATGAATTCAAGTGTTACCATTGTTGTATCATTTCCGTGTCAAAGTAACATGTATCATCATTATACAACAAAGAATGAAACACTATATTGTTTTTAAATTCATTCTTTTATTTCATTCGTTTGTTATTACATTTGTTTGCTACTACGTTCATTTGTTGTTATATAACCAACAAAGACACAAACACTTATATAATGTTTGTTATTGCATTCATTTGTTTTTTTAATAAGAGCGGTCATTTTGATACACACCAAAATTACCAGTTTGACAGAATATCATTTAAAACCATTGTTGTATAATTTAGGTGTCAAAGTTACATAAAACATTCTTAAATAACAAAACATTAGCATTTTATATTACGGTCGTTTGTTATTACATTATATTTTTGTTATATAAACAACAAAGAAACAAACACTCATATCATGTTTGTTATTGCATTCATTAGATTTTTTTAATAATATAGGTCATTTTGAAATACAAAATAGTATTAATCTGGAGTCCATGATTGTAAAAGAAAATACCATGGACTTTACATTGGCATTTGAGATTCCAGATCTGGTAAGCCGACTATTTACCCTTTTAACAATACAATGGAGACTACAATGACAAGCAGAAATGCCAAACATAGTGTAATGCTATTTGGTTTAAAGGTACAAATTTCAAAACCTACGGAAACAATCCAACTAATGAACAAGAGGACCCTGAAGGCTCACCTGATCCAATAAAGATCATCAAGAATAACATTCTGATCAAGTTCCATGAACATTTGGTCATAAATATGACCTTTAGATTGTTAACAAGCCTTACCTTAAATTTGACCTGTTGACCTAGTTTTTGACCACATGTCACCAAGATTCGAACTTAGCCTAGAGCTAATCAATAAATACATTCTGACAAAGTTTCCTGAACATACAGTCATAAATATGACCTCTAGAGTGCTTACAAGCTTTTCCTATGATTTGACCTGGTAGCCTAGTTTTTGACGGCACATGACCCAGATTCGAACTTGACCTAGATATTATTAATATTAACAATCTTACCAAGTTTCCTGAAGATATAGTCATAAATGTGACCTCTATTGTTTCAACAAGCATTTCCTTTAATTTGATCTGGTGACCTAGTTTCTAACCCCAGATGACCCAATATCGAACTCGTCCAAGATTTTATTAAGGGTAACATTCTGACCAAGTTTCATTACGATTGTGCCCAAATTGTGACCTTTAGAGTGTTAACAGTCAAATTGTTGACGAATGACGACGGCGGACGACTACGACGGACGACGGACATAGGGCGATCACAATAGCTCACCTTGAGCACTTCGTGCTTAGGTGAGCTAAAAATGAAAAGGACACATACAAAATACATATTCACATACAAAATGTTTTGGCATGGTGATATAAATATCAAAGCCTCGTAAATAAATAAATGTTTTGGTTTCATCATCAAAACATAGAGCGAAAAGGGTAACTTAGGAATGGGTGTACTCAAGATAACGAGATCTCAACATACTCAACTTGTCCAAACATTGCAAAATAATAGTACGATATAAGTCCCTTCGTTATATCGAAGTGCAGACTGCGTAGTCCGTTACCATCTAGTACAATCTATTGGAGAAGTATACATTTATTAGCATAAATTCGATATCATTGTATATTGAAGTATTATGTGCATTAAGCATTTATTATGTTACATATCATAGCTTTGACTCGAATGTATTAACAATATCACCCGGCCCTTTAAGTCACCGTATTATACATCTTTACAAAGGTTGTGAAGCACTAAATGAAGATGTACATGACCGTGTCGGCTACTTTATGTGCACAATTTCATCCTGTTGTATGTACATTGCATGAAGTTTGTAACGGCATATAAGGTAGCACGAGGAATATTATATTATATCAATATCAGTGAGACAAAACGTGAAAATACGCGTACTTGTTGTACTGCAAGTTTTACTCGAGTATGTGTATACGCGTAGATGTACACTTACACATTTACACAAAAATATTCTCATTGTTCAGAATTAAATCTGAATTATAGAACATAAGAAAATTACATGTAAAAGAGACCACTTGGGATGAATGAAATCATACAACATGTTGCTAAAGCAATTGAGAATCCAATAATATGCGTTTTCTAAAAAATAGTTTTCAGTCTAGACACCATACATAAAAAAATACTATGTAGCAAAACATTTTTATAAGAAGTGGTATGATTACGGTGCGTACCATATAGAATAAATGTATAATTACAAAAACATTGAATTATGACTTTAACAATTTAACAAAACTTTACAATATTGGTACAATTGATTTTGTAAAAGATGAAACATATGAAATACAATATCCAAAACATACAATAAGGCCGAATGTTTTGGTTATATGTTTTGGTCTTTGATCTCCATTTACACTGATGCATAATGGTACCCAGGTTGTTCGACAGCAGGTCCCTGTGTCGAAAAGAACTCAATTTCAGCATACTCCGTCGGCGTATTCTTTTTCCATGACGGAACTCTGGCGTTGGCTGCCTGTAGGAACTTAACGTCCAATTCAGCGTATTTGAGGCATTCTTCATCCTGTGGGTTCTGGAAATTAAGACATTGCACTACGGTTACAATCAGTGAGAATTAGTATTACCGATTACGAATCACATAGGGAAAGGATCTTTGTATTTAAACACGCATGGCGTCACCTTTTGAGGTCTATGTTAAATTTTTAATTTTGAAGACAAGAATGTTCGATACCTTACGGAAAATTGCACACCTGCCTTACTGCTTTCAATTATGATGTTCTCCATAAGAGTAAAACTTACTGTAGTTTGCTACCCAACACACCTTACTTTTCTGGTCAAGCTACTTTGTACTAATGTTTTGTCATTTGCATTAATTATCTCGCAAGGTGAAGTGAGTTACCTGCGTTTCAATCCTCTGTGTGGCCGCCTGCCTATGCACGACAGCATACTGGACTCCTTCTGTTGCTATATGTAGCACTCCATTGTCCGATGAGGTGTCTGTTTTTGAGGTAATCATTAATGGCTATTATTTATAAAATCACATTTGGAAGGAAATAGTATATTCTGTTATTGCATAGAGAACCTGAACAAATAGAATAAAGCCGGATAAGATTCCGAATTACTGTCTTTGCATTTGTAAATGGCTTTAATAACTATTTTATAAAATTCAATAAATTTGTTAACTTGATACCAAATATTTACTTAATATTTACCCAGTGCCATTAAACCGGGTTAATGTTTAAACCTTTTGCTACTGAGCTTGTTTCCGTAGCTTTTTGCATAAATATTGATCCAAAGCTAGAATTAACAGGAAACAAATTATATTGAAAGCGTTATATTGTTTAAGTGTTTTCGCTTTCTTTATCTATTTTTTTTTTGGTTACATAAACAAAATGTTGATAACTGTATCAAATGAAATACCATTCGAAGGTAGATTTAAAGAGTATTCATGGATTTTTAATTTTAATAAGTTTATATGACTAATTTGAATATTTCATTATTAAGATGTTTTGATACTTTATGTTTGTTCTGAAATCTCTACTGAAGTATCTTACAGGATAAATCAAAAATGTAAATAGCACTTGCTTAACAAAAATTAAAATAAATCAAAGGAAAACATTTTATATTTTCACCTAGGTACATGATTGAATTGTTAAAGAACGTGTTAAGAACTTACACAGGAGCGTATAGGCAAACTTAAAGATAAAAACTTACCACTGTGATTTTCAACACTGAAATATGAACGCAACAATTATATATCTTTTTAATACTTCATATAATAATATGGCTTTGATAAGTTCAAATACCGTCAAACGAAACTCTGTCTTATCGGAAAGACTTTGCTAAATACATTTCATTATATATCAACGATTGAAATATATCCAACTTTGTAACATTCAATAGATATTTGAGATTCTCAATCACTAAATCACTAAATCAAATTCATACATTTCTACTGTGTCAGTTGTTTTGACCCTCCGCCGTTTCAGATATATCCATCCTAAAAATGATATGTTTTCATACAGTCAACATATAGTGTTTTTTTCAAGTGTCTTTGTAGATATAGTAAATAGTTTGTGATAGTTGAATAATTTGAAAGTATTATAAAAATGTATGCTCATTCTAAACACTTACGTCTAAACGTACAAATCATTTATGGACCCTTTCAAAACTACACACCCTGACTCTCCTGCAGAAAATTAAATTGCATGCGGTATAATATTGTAGAAGATGAGAGTATTCAGGAAATATAATCCTTACTTCCAATAACAAACAGGATGCAGAGTCCACCTATAACACCTGCTACGATAAGTACATTGATGACAGGAAATCGGAATGTATGAATGTCAGTTTCGTAGGATTGACTCCCTGCAATGATCGTATTTTTTAAATAAAATCGTTATATCATAATCAACAAACATAAAATGCATTTCATCCACTAAAAATGTAACCAATATTTCAGCTGTTAATTACGAACCATCTGTTCTTGCGCTTATAACGGTCAAGGAATTTTTCAAAAGCTTGTTTGTTTTCCAAGCGTTGCAAGTGTATGTATTTTCGCCATCTCTCGCATAATAAAGTGTTAAGAGGCATTCATCTGTTTTGTTACAAGTCTTCATAACAGTGCTATTCTCATCTTTCCACGAAAGCGTCCATCGTCCTTTAGCATCGCTGTCATCAACATAGCATTTGACGGTCACTGTAATATCCGGATATAAATTAACAGGTGATGTCGTGTTCAAATTCATAGTCGGGTCACCTAAAATGTATACATTGTTGAGAAAGCAAATAAGTAAAATGAATACACAGTTAAGATATATCACTTATTATACATTTTCAGATTGCTTTTATCGTATTCATGTGGAAATACCACCTTGAATGAAAGTATGTATCTTCCAATAATACAGACATTTACCAATGGGTTTAATTTATTATGCATTACCTCGTTTAACATTACTAACCTTTACCATTACGCGTGTGTTACACAATCTTCACGCTCTTAAACTTACATTTCATATTAATGTGTTTGCAGACTGACACATCTTTAATACCAATATCATAAATTATTTTCCTGGTGCAGCACATTTCTTTTACATTCCAGGTTTTGTTAACCTTTGTCACCTTTGCTGAACTTGTGAACGTATGAGATGATCCATTAAATGAATCGGTGTGTTGAGCATCAGCCAGTAATACTGTGTCAACGTGTATTTACATTTCCGGAGCGGGGATAGCATTGCGCACTTCACATATTGTTGTCGAATTTTCTCCATCAAGGAATTCAGGAACTGTTAGGATAGGCGGGTTACCTTTCTCTAGAATTGAAAAACAAAAAATTAAAAGCTAATTATACTGTGTCAACGTGAAGTTCCATTGCCGGAGCTTGAAAAACATTGCAAACTTCACGTATTGTTGTCGTCCTTTCTCAATCAATGAATTCAGGAACGATTAGCACGGGCAGGTTACCCTCATCTGGAATTGAAACACAATAATTAATTAGCTAGTAATACTTTGTCAACGTGTATTCCTATTGCCAGAGCTTAGATAGCATTGCGCACTTTACATATTGTTGTCGAACTTTCTCAATCAAGGAACTCAGCAACTATAAGCACGGGCGGATTACCTTCTTCTGGAACTGAAACACAATAATTAATCAGCTAGTAATACTTTGTCAACGTGTATTTCTATTGCGGAGCTTGGATAACATTGCGCACTTTACATATTGTTGTCCTACGTTCTTCATCAATGAATTCAGGACTATTAGCACGGGCAAGTAACCTTTCCCTGGAAATGAAACACAATAATTTAACAGCATTCAATATTATACAAGATCTAATGATTTTAACCTCTACAAAATAACACATCATAGCTTGTCATTATGTGCATCCTATTTGCTTACCCACGTTACAGAGAATGCCGCGCACTTCGTAGGGTGTTTCAAGGGCTACATTAGAAACCTGGCATGTCACATTCCGTCTTGACAGTCCATCCATATGTTGATGAACGTTAAGAAATCGGTACAATCCTTTCTTCCGTTCGCCTTCGGCAAGAACAAATGAATCATTACCCAGTAAAAGTACTACTTGTACTGGTTCTGTTCCATTGTTTGTTTTGCAATAAATATCGGAGCCAACATAAACATAAATACATTCGGTTGTGTTAAAGTCAGTGGAAGTTGGACCATCAATTACTGGGTAACTCGGTCGCTCTTCAAAAAACAATTTTTTTTGTTTTAAATCATTTGTAATACCATTTAACCATTCAAAATGTAAATCTAAACTGATGGTTTATCACATTGCTGTCCAATTATTAATTATCTGGAATCATCAATTATCAACTTATATAACCCATTTTTATTCAAAGCTGAACAAAGCTGATGTACCGAAAACAAAGAAAAAACAGTATATAAGGGTCAGAACATTCGATGAAGTAACAGCAAGGTACCTGGTGTATGAAGCTGCACAGAATTCGAGTAGCTATCTGAGTTGCACTTTATAATATACGTTCCTTCATCTTTTTCTCCAAAGCTAAATATAGTCAATATGTATAAATAATCAGAAACTTTTTTCTCTTCGTAAGACCCTGCTCGTGGCTCTATGTCCGTGACGCTGTTTTTCCATGTTCGTCCCGTGTTTGTTTGGTGCTGTATGGAATAGTCAGACGGAAAATATCCAAGTTCAACGCCGGTGCCGCGAACAACCGGGCTTAGAATCACGAGAGCTCCACATGTTCCAACAATATCTGTTAATTATTACTTATATATTAACGTAAATGTCAGAAAAAAAGTGATATTTTTATTTGTGATTGCCCAGGGCCTATAACTACAAACAACTCTGGAAAGTGGATATTAAAACTTTCGAATTGTCAGATTTAAACAATGAATTAACAGAATAAATTATTTGTAAAAGAATTTAAATCAATTTGCGTAAACTGTTTAATTAGTACTTTTCATATTTTTAGCTTATTATAATTTAAGAGTTTCTTTATTCAAATAAAAAAGAAAAGACAGAAAAACAGGTGTTAGTGAATACAGGCCCAGAAAAAATATGAGTACACGTGAAACTACATCGATAGGCACAGTGGCAAACAACCTACCATAAAAGTATAAGAAGAATTTAAAAAATAAAAACCCGTATGGCAAACAAGGAGGAAACAAAAACACACATACTTTATATCATAAATTTTAACATTTGGGTTGCTTCCTTAAAACAGTTTTACCTTTCAGATGTAAAGATACAAAGCGTGTTCTAATCATTTCGTTTGTTGAACATCCGGCGTAGAATTCAGATTTGTTGTACTCAATTGAAGCCCTCCATTTTAAAAAGAATGACCCATCCTCCGAATATGTTGTAGCATTTTGCCCATGCATTGTTTGTAATTGTGTACCACCTTCCATTATGTACCTCCATTCTACCTGACATCTCCAAGGGTAGAGCGGTGTCGCTTTCAGTGTTACCTCCCTGTTCACAAAGGCGGGTCCTACCATTGATATAGTTCCATACTGGTTCTCGGCTGCACAGACGTAGTCAACAAGAGCTGATATAGAAGTAGCACATAAATTACAAATACACATGTCACACTCAATAACGGGTAAAACTGTAAATACTATAATTAAGTATTATTATGAAAAATCATATAGTTAATTAACAAGTTGGACACTATAAGGCTAAAGCAATTAAACATCCGAAATTATCTGAACATTCATAAACGTAGGAATCTAAAATAAAAACGAAATATAAAAATAAAATAAACGTTACATTGCTTTTTCTATTTATTTTAGCATTAACATTAATTTACATACAAGAAATAGTACGAAGTTGAAGTAGTAGTAGTAGAAGTATTAGTTTTAGTAGTAGTAGTAGTAGTAGTAGTAGTAGTAGTAGTAGTAAAGTCTGTGTGGCTAATAAGTTAATTTCGGTACTTGTTCGCCATGCGGAGTTATGTTGGCCTACTGTCATACTCTGTCAGCAAGACGCCTTTATCACAAATCATGTCTCTGTTATAAAAAGAAATACGGCCTTTCATCCCTTACACCTTAAAATGTTAGTTCCCAGAATTATCCACTGCGCAATGCATCTAAAATAAGAACGTTTATGTCACTGATTTTTACTTTTAGTAGTAGTAGCAGCAACAGCAGCAGCAGCAGTTTTAGTAGTAGTAGTAGTAGTAGTAGTATTAGAAGTTTTTGTTTAATTTGAGAATTAATATTATTAACAGGGTTTTACTTATGCAACATACCTGAAGCAAGTACGGCAAGTTGAGCACATATAAACATCCATTGTCGTGGCATATTTCCGCAAAATAATGTATTTATTAATACGAGTGTTGCTGTTTTGTTGTATTCATTTTCAATTTTGTTACACTTGCTACTTATCTTTTTAGAAACAGACCATCCATATAATTTCCATAAGGAAGTTATGTGTTGTTCGCAGTTTCTGTCAACAATTGTTGACAATTGTTTAACTTGCGTACCGGAAACGCTTAAGTCATTCTTTGGACTTGACAATGATGTGAACTGATGTTACATTATTGTTAAGGAAAAAATGTTTCATCTTAAGACAGACGTTATATTCTTTATTCTTATAATCTATCATAAAAGAGAAATGAAATAGGTCTAAAACTGTTCTTGAATGTTGCATCATTAAGTTGCTCAAACCGCAATCGAAGTCACGAGTGAAGATATAGTTTTTCAATGATCACGATTGAAATGAAATACGATCTCTGAAATTAACCAATGTTCGGTTCAGTTTACCGTTTCCTGTACGAAATTTATTGGCTAGATTAAGAACCTCTTGTCATAAACTTTTTCATCGAATAAAATTTCGTTTGTTCGTTCGTTTTATACTGACTTTCGGAGTTGTATTGGAATTATTATTTATTTCTCTAAATACACCCTTTTAGAAACGCACGTTTGCTACGCTGCTACCCATGGAAAACCCTCACGTAGTTTTGATTGCTGATGCTGTAGCTATGATTTTGGGGAAGTTTATCAAGACTGTTTTAAAGTTTATTATATACTCATGTTTCAGAGCAAACGTTTTATGAAGATCCATCAATGAACTTTTATTAATGCATCTTTGTTCTAAATAATAACAGTAAATGCACGATTGTTTTTTTTTTAAATTAAAATTGAACTGCCATTTATAAATGACCAAATTACATTGGTCGCCATTTTTGAAGGAACATTTGAAAGGTCGGACGTGTAGCATAAAAATGTGAATTAACCTTGGATTTAAAACATTTTAAAACAAGTTTAAGAGTTTGTTTCATGATACATGGGTATTCAATCACCTTTCACTCTCTGGAATCAGTTTGATTCGATTGAAGACGGTGCGTTTTCCTGGGAAGACCAGACTTGTTTTTTTTAACAAATTTAAGGCTTGGTATAGTAAACAAAACATCAGTCATTTTTTTGTGAAGTTCATTTTACAAAGTAAAACATTTTAAAAAGATATTTGATTAATGATAAAACTGTACATTTAGCTTGAAAAAAGGACAATTGTTTTTTTAATAAACGGTTATGTTTATTTTCATAAACATTTTAATATAAACATATTTTTACTATCAAAACACTATTTTGGCTAAATTTACTGGTTTATATGTGATGAGTTTAGTATTGATCAAGGGGAAGCAACTACAATTGATTTAAAAGTAGTTCTTATAGTTGAAATTTGTATTTTGCAGTTTAGTTTAATTTAGTTTGCAGTGAAAATAATCACTGTTGTTATTCACTGATAACACTCTATATTTCATCGTAAAGCATGGCAGAATACATGGAAAACAAAAAATCAAAATACATCAGTATTTTCTTTCAGGCGACAATTCAGGTATCCGATGTAAAATGGGCGTGTCGTTTCAACGAGTCAGTGGTCACAATGATTAATTTTAATGCCACGTGACCCAATACATTTTTGCTACCATTTTAAGGGCAAAAAAAGCTTGTTTGTTACATTTTTTCTCTTCTCTTGTAAACGAACTCAAAATATTATGGGGTCGCCAGGTTTCCAAAATGCCAAAAATCGTACATTGAATACCTTGAGTATTTTTGAAGGTTATTTGACAGACTCAGACTGTTTATATGTAGCGATGTACATACAAAATGCGCGTGCATATTATGCTCAAAAGCTTCTACTCTATGTCACCAGTCAAATGCTTAGTCAAGAAGGAACTACACCTGTGTCCCGTCTCTTTGGTCGTTGTATACAATTTAAAGGTGGAATTTCATGTTCTAAAGGCTCTGACTAAGATGTAGTTGACTTGGAGTAGATCTTTAAACATACAAAAGCCCACTAAGTTTATTTACAACTATGGTAAAATCTTCAATTTCGGCTTTGCTGTTTTAATTTAAAAATGATGTATTTTTGTGTTTTTCGAAGACATATCCATACCATATCAAATATGTTTTTGTAAGTGATTAGTAAATATCATTTCACCTACATATTAGGGTAGGTAGGAGTTCATATTTGCAAAATATGAAAAAAACGAGTAGTGATAAAACATTCAATAAGCATCCAAATGATGAACACGATGAATAATCTTATGCAGTTGTGAAATCCTTCGCATCATACATATATAATCTTCTAAATTATATCTTATTCTACCACTTATTTGTATAAGAAAACTTATCCGGAGAGAAACAGTATAAGCTCTGCTTTCGTTGTTAACCTGTTTGGTTTCTTGGCTTGTCGCAAGCTCCAACATCGGTAACTTCCCTTTGCTGGCATCACGCATATCACGTGATGATGATGAGGATGATGATGATGAGGAGGGGAAGAGGTGGAGGAGGATGAGGATCAAAAGCACATGAGAACATTTATTTTATAATAAGATTTTGTATGAAAACAATTTGTATACATGTATACACGTATTTATGCAACGTTTTATTGGGTTTTCATTCAATAGCACTGTTTTCCAAGTTAAGATATGTTATATTCAAATATTTGTTTTGATGTTTTTTACTTATTTTTATATGAAGAAAGACATAACACATATTAAATAAATTGGAGAAATGTAAAATTCATGATACTTAATGAACCAATTAATACAACAAAATACAAACGCTTAAACTTCATGTGTATAAATCTTTATGAATTCTGTCTGCTTGGACATCTTTTTTCAATGTGACTTTCTGTATGCTCCGCTGTCATGATTTCTTCATGAATAACTCTTAAAAAGAACCAGGTAAAACGATATTGGCCAAATTGTTAAATAATGTAATCGCTGACGGACAACTATTGACTGATCAAGCAATATTTACACCTCAACTTCAAGTCCTTAAATGAACAGTTTCCGGTTACAGTCGGGTCGTTCAATTTATAGAATGGGTAAGAAAGGATTACTGAAAAGTATTCTTAACAAAGGAAATAAAGCATTTTTTTTAACAATTCTTGAATTAAATAATGAACAATTGGTGTAAATATAAGGAATGAAATGCGGGGACGATGTCGGACACCACACACTTTGACCAGCCCAATTGCGTTCATACCCCGATAATGACACCAATCCCGCAATTCATTCATTAAATGAACATGGGGAACTTATAATACAATGCCAATGGAAACTACAGAGACAAGCCCAATCGCAAACGCAGTGATCATTCCTGTCGAAAATAGCTGGATTTCAGCTACATAAGTTTTGCAAAATAGCATTTCGACGTAGCATTTATCTAAAACACACTATTGTGTTTTAAAACATCAAAGTTAATGTTGATTTGTAAAATATGATCGAAAGCATTTAAAACAATGAAAACAATAAGAAAATAAAAAAGGCCATCTGAAGGAGCATTGTCAAGAAGAAAGATTTGAACAGCTTTGGAAAAACAAAACCCCTAATCAAACTCTTGTAAATACCGCACTGTAAGCGGGGTAGACCGCGCTATGTTTCATTTAAAATAGTGAAGTTTTTTTATATATATATTTTAATATTCAATATTTGTCCTGCCAAGCAATTGAAGCAATTTGAAGAAAAGCGACATAAAACTCAATTAGGTTAGTTTTTGTGGCTTTCAAATGAAAACATAATAGAAATGTAGCAAACATGTTTATCAGTTAATGTCAGCTAAATACAACTTTCCATGAAATGTCTTTAGGCTAACTTGTTATTTAACTTCAGGGGTCGACACTTACAATATTCCTAAGGGATTATGAAGGGACATCACCAGCTGTAATCAAGTGGCCGTTCTTGAAGTCAGGTCAATTTGCGTTTTGTTTTATGTGTTTTAATGAGCTTTCATATGCCTGTTGTTGTTGTTTTTTTAAAAAATAATTTTACATGACGTTGTATGTGGTAGAAGGGCTCTTAAAGTATTCAGCGTCAGTAAGAAACCACACGAGGCAAATAGTCGAATATTAACCTTTTTATAACTGTAAAAACTTAAATTCACAGGCATGGCAAAATACAAAGCAACAAGTGTTTACTTTATTGCATGGTCTACGGTGTAAGGGAGATAAATATGTACTAGCGCTATTTCTTCTCTTTTAAGGAAAATAATAATTTCAAAAACAGACAAATTAGTACGACTGTTTTGGGCACTATATCAAGGTTTAGTAAATTCAAAAACAACATCTCTAATCCGAAATATGTATGGTAATTCGACAAAAAATATGAAAATAACACAATCACAATACAATCACTTTTAAAAAGTGACTTCAACTGTTAAATGAATAGAAAAAAAACGCATTATTTATACGCATGATACCATGAAATGAAATAAATGTGTTTTGAGAATAGTTTTCTCTCGCTACAAAAGTAACCAAAAGGTATTAATAAGTGTAAAGCTAATTTCACAGTACAAAATCAGAAAGATATGCAGGATGCCTTCTTGGGCGTTTAGGTCTAGAACTGATATCAGAACCAAATAGGGGTTTATCTTTTTCATGTGGAGATGATTGCGGTTCGTCAACTTCAGATGATTGTAGTAAAATAGGCTGACTAATGACGATTGGAACTAGACCTGCAGAATCAGGCGGACGTTTGGGTTAGTCAACCTTGGCGGAATTTCAGCCGGCGCTGGTGGTTGGGAGTCACAGCACTGCGGTTCACACTCGAAGTCCAACTCATTATCAGAATCTGCATGAATTATTGGTCGATCCGTAGAGTTGATATCACTCGGTAATGGGTATCACTCACTTTGCTTCACTTTATTAGAAGTAGCGTGGATTTGATTTCCGATTAATTGTTTAATAAAACACCACTCCATATCACACGATACAACGAGATATCTGTTTCTAACATTAAGTTTGCTTTTGTCGGAATAAAGATACACTAGGTCAGCGACACGAACGTAATCCGGCTGGCTTGTAGATTCTCCAGTCCGCTTTTATTTTTCACTATATGCATGATTTTTGTTGTTTAAGAATGATATCCCTATCTGAAACTGGTATTTGGTCGTGCGTTAACTCAGATCTATGTGTTTACAGCTCCCGCGAGGAGAGACCTGATTTACGTTAACGCGAGTCGAGCCAAGCAAAATAGATAGATATTTGAGACATGGTCCCCACCTGGTTTAAACTGAACAAGTTCACTTTCAAGTTCTTGTACAGCTTTCTCAGCAACTGGATGTTTGTTGACATTCTTTTTGCGTCATATTTCAAGCACAGTGTTAAGTCTTTAAAACGTGTCATCTGAACGTAAAGCCACTAAATTATTTTATTTTTATTTTAAGCGAGAATCAAGAAAATTTCCTATTGTTATCAAATTTCCTGAAAAGCGAATCTGTTAAAATCTAAAAGAATCCAACGTGGCGTATATATTTAACATGCGGTAGAAGACCCATATTAAAATAAATATTTAAATAAGTCAGCAGCCGTGTACAACTACCTAACTCTTACACTAACATGTATAGTTTTGGACAATATAAAAGTAGTCTTGTACGTTGATTATTAAACGACATTTAAAATTAAATCAGAGTCAACCATCGCCAAATTAAGGTGACCGACAATGCACAACTCGTTTCGAAAACAGATATCCCCGCCATTAATCATCGATAATATCATATGCATAAAGGTCATCATCAGGTCCGTATTGTCTGGAAATATTAATATAATAATATAATTGTATTTCTTTCAGTGAAATATTCAAGGAGTGTAACCCACATACGTAATAAGACCTTTATATCGTTTGAGATCTTAAAATGTACTCATATTGGGAACAATGTATAAGTGTTTCTGTATTTGTGGACTATTACACTTTAAGAATTTATGCAAACAAACTAAAATTCACTAAAGCTTTTACGCCGTCAAAAAGACTCTCAGAGATAAAGTTGTCAGTGCATGTTCTTCTCTAACGCTGCAAGAACGCCACCAATTTCAGTTTGAGTTAAATATTTTCCCAATCCATTGGCTAACTGTTAACATTAGGTCACTGATTGTATTAAAAACACACCATTTCCCCCACATCTGCATAACTTATAACCAACACGAAATTATTGATGATAACACAAGTTATTAGAAAATATACGAGCTATTCGCCTCAGTACCGAGTGTAGTGGGCGAGGTAACTGATTTGCCACATGTTGTAAAGGTCAACTTTCAATTGCTAGCGTGCGTTAAACGTTACAGATATGTAATCTATCTGCACGCTAGTTATTGAACAGTTAGGCTCCGCCGTCTTGTAACGCTGGCGTGCGTTAAAAGTTACAGAGATGTTATCTATATGCACGCTAGTTATTGAACGGTTAAGCTCCGCCGTGTTTGTAACGCTCGAGTGCGTTAAGCGTTACAGAGATGTAATCTATCCGCACGCTAGTTATTGAACAGTTAAGCTCCGCCGTCTTGTAACGCTAGCGTGCGTTAAACAACACAGAGATGTAATCTATCTGCACGCTAGTTATTGAAAGGTTAAGCTACGCCGTCTTGTAACTCTGGCGTGCGCTAAAAGTTACAGATATATTATCTATCTGCACGCTAGTTATTGAACGGTTGAGCTCCGCCGTCTTGTAACGAATCGGATATGGGGCTTAATGTATAGACGAAAGCAAAGGAAATTCTGTCAAACGAGGTACAACTAATTTGATAGCGGTTGGACTGTACTCCCAAATGTGTTCGAAGCATTTTATTTTATTACAATAGGGTTCTCTGCACAAAGTTGTTTTATTTCCATCAGTAAAATATCCAAAAGGCCTTGAGCATTGTATTTAAAAAAAGCCATCGGAAAGTAACTTTTCAAAATCGTTTTCCGAAGTTGATTTTAAACAGATTTTCCCATAGTAAGACCTGGTTATTAATATGACGAACCTCGTTGTTCGGGCGGGCGGGCGATCGGCCGAGCGGCAGGGCGGCCAGGCGGAGTCAAACTCATCTATGAAACCGAATAACTTTAGTTAGAGTTGACATATCTTAACTAAACTTAGTCTATAGGAAGAGTTTATGGATACCTTTCCTGGGATTGCGTTTGGGGACCCTAGGGTCAAGGTCACTGTTACTTAAAACAGAAACACGGTTGAAATTAAATAACTTTTGTTAGGGTCCACATATCTTGACCAAACTTGATATAAAGGAAAAAAATATGGATACCTTTCACGGGATTGCGTTTGGGGTCCCTAGGGTCAATGTCACTGTTACTAAAAATAGAAAAAACAGTTGAAACTGAATAACTTTAGTCAGGGTCCACATATCTTGACCAAACTTGGTATAAAGGAAGAGTGTATGGATACCTTTCGTGGAATTGCGTTTGGCGTCCCTAGGGTCAAGGTCACTGTAAAAAGAATGGTTGAAACTGAATAACTTTAGTCAGTGTGAACATATCTTTACCAAACTTGGTCTTTAGGAAGACTATATTGATATCTTTCATGGGATTGCGTTTGGGGTCCCTAGCGTCAAGGTCAAGCCTACTGTTAGTAAAAATAGGAAAACGGTGTAAACTGAATAATATAGTTAGGATTGACATATCTTGACCCAACTTGGTATAAAGGAAGAGTTTATGGATACCTTTTATGGGATTGCGTTTGGGGTCCCTAGATTTAAGGTCAATGTCACTATTACTAAAAACAGAAAAATGGTTGATACTGAATAACTTTAGTTAGGGTTGACATATCTTGACCAAACTTGGTGTAAAGGAAGAGTTTACGGATTCCTTTCATGGGATTGCATTTGGGGTCCCTAGGGTCAAGGTCACTATTATTAAACAAAGAAAAACAGACACAGGCTGAAGTTCTTCTGTCAATCATTAAAAACCTTGTTTCGTCGCATTTCGGCGTTTCTTGTTTAAGATTCAAATAGTGAATTCAAAACCTCACAATTTCATTCACTTAGACTGACATATTTTATTTGAGTAATTCATAATAGGTTGGACAATAGTTGTAGATATGATTATGTTTACCAGTTTAACCCCATCCCAAGTGAAATATTGATTCACTGAGCGTCCAAGACGGTTACAAAAACACTGTTTCAACACATTTATATTGACATTTAAAAGTTTATGGAACCTTCGTCTATTGCCATGTGGCGTAGTTAGTCTCGTTTGATAAGTATCAATGTGTCATGTAACCTTGTGACTTTTAACATTATTTTGCTTAACCCTGGTGCAATTTCCATTCCTATTAAATTATTTGCTCAACGGTGAGTAATCAAATGCTTTATTTCTTTTTTGTTCGTGCATTGTTTTTCGACTATAAACATTGCCGGTCATTTTCCACTGAAAGTAAAAGTTCAACAACCAGCGACAAAAATGATATTGTGTGGTTTTTGTATTGTGTGGTTACATATACTATTGTGATTCCTTTAAAACAATTGCGACCTTCGGACAATTATTTTTACTGAAACAATGCGGAGTAGAATCCACGTATGATAGTACTAGTTCGTGACACATTCCTGACTCCCAACATTTATGAATATGCTGCTTTAGATTATTGCAATGTCGTACATGAACGCGCAGGTGTAATGGATAAGTATTGTCGGTATCATTTGATTTCTGGTTTCGGTAAGTTGTTCGTCTGGTTTTCTAACAGCTGATATTATATAAGTTGTATCAATCTTTTACTTTTGTAGTTCTCGCGTTCTTCAAACTTGGATAAGGGTCTGTGGTAAAAGAATGTAAAGTAGACGACGAGTACTAGTAGTTATGCTAGAAGCGGAAGTAGTTTTATCTCATGTTTTCCGGTGGTTTTTGAAATATAACGGTGAATTATATCTCGATAAACTCATCGTTTAAAACACTGAGTTAATCGAAAAAGTCATTTCACTTTTTTCTCAGAGTTTAATTGTTTCATTGTTACAAAAGTAACATAAACACTTTCAATGCCGGGAAGAACATGCAATGCTGTCATTAAATTTCGTTTCCAGTATGACGTCATTTGGTTAAAGTTGTCCTATTTAATCATTTATAATTTTTAATTATTATCAATTAAATTGTGCTTTTGTTAAATTATAGACATGGAATAAAAATAAAATTTGTTTATATCGGGTTAAGAATACAAAAGTAAATATTTCGCTTGTGGCAAAACCACCTGTGTCATATTACTTTTGGTGCTCAATCGGTGAAATATATTGCATATCTGAAACTGAAACAACGAAGTATACTCTATGCAATTGATACATTATTTTGAAATCGTTTTTGAACTCGTCTTAGTACCTGAATGATTTATAAACTCAACAGTCGAAGAGGCAGACGAGCTAAATGACGAGCCTGCTTTATTTCGAATTAGCATCGATCTGTATGGCAATCATGGTCAAAAGTCGGGCATTGCTATTTTACGTGTTGTTGTTTTATTTTAATGTCGGGTTGAATATCGATTCCTGACGTGTGTGTTTTTTCAATTGCAAACCCTAACTCCTGCGTTGATTAAAATAACGATACTAATATTCCATTCATTCATCATGTGCAATCTTCGTGGATACATTATGGCTCCCATCCGATATTTCAGCTCTTATTGGTTACTTCTGTGCAGCAGAGAACAAGTATGGAACGATATCTTTGGTCGGGCCAGTTTTTGTGAACAGGGAGGTAACCCTGAAAGTAACACCGTTCTACCCTTGGAGATGTGAGGTAGAATGGAAATACATAATGGAAGGTGGCACACGATTTCAAACAATGAATGGGCCAAATGTTACAAGATATTCGGAGAATGGGCCATTCTTTTTGAAATGGAAAGCTTTGAATAAATACAACGGATCTGAATTCTACGCCGGATGTTCAACAAACACAACAATAAGAACACGCTTAATACAGTTAAATATGACGGGTAAATAACGACTAACATTTCAAGATATTAACCAATATTATACTTCACACTTATTATCATAGTAAAATTTAAAGTGTTTAGTACATTTTTGTTTACTCATATTTTTTTAATTGGGTTTTATTTGAAGCCTCTTAGAATTAAGGTGTTAAGGTGTATATTGCGTATTGTTTTTGCTTTCAATTAACATAAGGTAGACAAATGTTTTGTTATAATAATACATTATTTCCGTTATAATATACAGATATTCCTCGCCAATGTGGGGCTGTCGTTCTTCTTAGCCCGGTTGTTCGCGGCGCCGACGTCAAACTAGGATATTTTCCGTCTGACGCTGCTATATCGCCACATACATTACATAGACGATTATGGAAGAAAAACATCGAAAATATACAGTTTCACAAAGGCCGTCATTATGTAGAGGAAATAGTATCTGAATATTTGTACATATTAACTATATTCCATTTTAATGAGAGAGACGAGGGATCATATAGTTTAGAGTGCGATACAGTGGATAGCACGGAACCTGTGCAGCTTTATATTTCAGGTACCTTAATGGTAATACATCGAGAATTCCGGCAATTAGTTTATAATGTATGCTTGAAATTAAAACATGAGTAATATAAATGTAACAATAATAATTACATAAGCAGTAATGTAAAGTACATTTTCATCAGCACCTGAAAATGTTTTGTTATATGCAAAATGTTTTTATTGAGTTGTGTTATTTTTCAGAGCGACCGAGTTATCCAGTCCTCGGTCCACAGTACCCCGACTTTAACACAACAGAATGCATTTATGTGTATGCAGGCTCCGATGTATATTGCAAAACTAACAATGGATCAGAACCCGTTAAAGTATTACTTATACTGGGACATGATTCATTTGTTCTTGCTGAAAGCGAACGGAACAGAGGGTTGTACCGAATCAATAACGTCCATCAACAAATAGCGGGACTGTCAAGACGGAATGTGACATGTCAGGTTTCTAACGCAGCCCTTGAAACACCTTACGAAGTGCATGGCATTCTATGTAACGTAGGTATGCAAGTAGGTTATGCATACTTACAAGCTTTGATTCGTTGATTTGTAGAGGTTAAAATTATTGGATCGTATATGCTATCGATTGCTGTTAACTCATTGTGTTTTATTTCCAGAGAAAGGAAGCCTGCCTGTTCTCACAGTTCCCGCATTCCTTCATGGAGAAAGTTCTACATCAATTTGTGAAGTGCGCAATGCTATTCCAGCTCCGGTTATAGAATTTCACATTGGCAACGTCTTGCTAGCAGATGTTCAACAACTCGATTCATTTAATATATCTTCTCATATGTTTACCAGCACAGCAATGATTGCAAACGCTAACAAAACATGGAATGGAAAGCAAATGTGCTGCACCAGGAAAAGCACGTACAGTATTGGTTTTACAGATGTGTCAGTATGCAAAAACATCAGTATGGAAGGTAAGTTAAATCTATATTTGATCGGTTTCGAGGTTGAATAAAGTAGTTAAATGTTAGGAACGTATGGCATTCTATCGATCTTACTTTTGTTGAACATGCATTGTATGCAACTGAATATTGAGAACAAATTAATAATCAAATATACTAAATGGTTCAATTGTACATAATAGTTATGTAAAATGCACCTACATTCGAATTGGTAAACATTGTGGTGCTATAAAAAGCACCTATTTTCACATTGATGTGCATTGAACGCATAACTTGCGCCTTCATTTAAAATGGTTAACATTGTATTATTATGAAAATGCACCTAATTTAAAGGGACTAGCCACCAGATGATCCCAAAATCAACAGATACAGTATTTTCTTAAAGCAAGCCTAAAATTTTCAATACTAGCTAATATGATATCGATAATAAATCACTTAACATGATAACAAATATTTTGTCATTGTCCCAGCTGAGTTTACGCGTTTAATATAGCGCACAGTGGTGAAAGTCACGTGATTAGTACACAGATTCATATATCGACACTATTTATTTAAATTTACTGGTATTTACGTGGTTGACAAACTCAGTAGATTTTGAATAGTACAAATACGCAAAAACTGCGAAAGATACATGTGGCATAAGCGATGTTAAACATCAGTAAATAAACTTCAATGTACACAACGAATACAATTTTGTGTAAGTTTTTGACAATTTTCTTTTTTGCAAGTATGTTTTCAGGTACGTACTCGATCTTATTTATTGACTTTTGTTCACCTACTAAAGCCGACCCTGACTGATATTTTCATCATATATTTCCATATCTTTCACATCTTTCATTTAAGATGGATGAACACCATTTAGTATAAATATGTTTTAATCTACGTTAAAATGTATAGTATCAGTCTTTTTCTCTTACCATTATTGGCAGTTTTAAGCTCAATGACAGAGGGTTTGTATATCCACTTTATAATAATACCGAAACGAGGCACCGATAAATGAAAATAGTATTTTGTTACTTTTGCATCCCTTATTTTTTATGAACTCTTTTTAGCTGGTTAATAATTCTTAACATTCAGTTTGGTTGAGAGAACCAGTTCTTTGAAAGGAAAGCAATGGAAAAATCCACACAGTAAATGTCTGTGATTTATTTTTGTGATTTATACTCTCTAAATAGGAGACAATTTCCAACTAAATGTCTCTTAACAATGTCAATATATTTAGATGTTTTACGGAGTCAATGCAATTCGCAGATAACATGAAGACACGTGAATTAAATGAGATCACTACTTTCAACGTGCTTATTAAGAATGTCTTTAGCAAACTACAAAACTTCATATGCAAATCTGTATGAAGCTCAACCTAATCTGATTGTTGTTGGCTTTTTTTATTTAAAATCAAAGAACGTTAGTTGGCATTATATTAAATATTAGAAATTTTATGAATGCATTAAATGATGGTAGAAACAATAATATAATAAAACCCTTAAAACCAAACAAAAGTACGTGTACAGCGAATGTTATCTTTTTGCAGAAGAAACAACCAACCCTGCACTAGCTGTAACCGAACAGTGGCATTCGATTCTTTACGCCGTAGCTGGAATTCTTCTAGCTTTACTTGTAACGACGTTTACCGTGCTTCTCTTTCGTCGATGCAAACATCATGGTAATTGTTCAGATTAAAAAGTACACATTGAAGTCAATACCAAACGTACTTCGGTCATTGTTCATAATTATTTGATTAAGTGACAATTACTGTCTAGTTCATTTCTAGGTCGAAACTCAAGTTGAACAATTTGTGATCGCTGTCTTCCCGTTGACATTGTTTTTACTCAACGAAGGTAGACTCATTTCTCATTTAACTGTGGCAGTAGGCATGCCATTGGTTATCAACTTTCAACTTTAAGAAATTTAAAACATTTAATTAGTATAGTCTCTATATATGTGTGATCCGTGTGGCAACTACACCGCTCAAATCAGCACAAACTGTCCCTGCATACAAATAATGATGATGGAAGTTTGAGAAATTACAACCTATTTGGCAATGTAATGTCAATAAGCAGGACACTAGATCGAAGGGAAGAGAATCTCGTTAAATTGATATTGCAAAAGCAATGTCACCAAATCGATTATACGATGAAAGCCACATGTTAAGCAACCAAGAAATCTAATCGGAACGTTTCTGTCATTTTCCTTCTGAAACAATCTCGGATGTATGCCGGTATATAATAATAATGATAATAAAAATAAAACATACGACATTGCACACAAATACTCCAAGTTAAAGTGCATCAATAATCCTTGGATATATCTGCAATACAATCAGAGAAATCAACTCATTCTATTATGCTATTCTCGAATATTGTTCATCTCACCATGTCCACAAGATATGTAAAATACATTAATTTTTGACATTTACTTGTGTGCAATGGCATTCAGATGGGTAGTAGAATGCCGTCTAGTCCTTAGCAAATTACAAATGTTTTATTTTGTTTTAAGTTCCAAGAAAACTGTAAATACATGATTAATAAAAGTATTTATATATTTGATACAGAGTCTGAAACGAATCTATGCCGAAGAAGTACTGTCGTTAGAGAGCAACATTTGCATGTGCATGATGTTGTTCAACCTAATTTGGATACAACTGCCCTTCACAACCTAGTAAGATTTCTGTTATGTATAACAATCTAATGTAATGAACTATAATAATTATATTGGTGCACCTTAGAATTCCCGATTTAAGACTATCATTGTAACATAATGTTAATAAAAAGCGTTTGAACCTGTAAACTTTCAATCGATTCTAGTTTAAAACAACTATTCAAATACATCGTCTCACCCTCTACATAAATGACCCTTTCGGTTTGGGTAAGAACATTCACATGATCAGAACGAGGTATAATCGCTACACCGATCGTAGCTGAAATTGTTGGTGGCTTTTAACCATGCATTTTGTGCAAAGTGTTTATATTCATTTTATTGGAAACAGTTTATATATATTTGTAGAGAGGAGTGTCTGCAAGTGCAGTCGAGAACCAACCAGTACCATCACCTTTGGATATGGAAGAAACCGAAGACCGTTTATACGAAAATGTTAGCCACTACGAAAATGTGGTAACCTTATCCGACCACCGAGACCATCGAACAAACGCACCCGATGCAAATTATATTTACAATTTCTATGCTATTTGAGTATCCTATCCTAATAATTACTATGTAGTCGGGTTATAGTTTTTTTTTGAATTCTCATAATCATTATTGTTTCGCTTACAGTTTCAGTGTTGTTTTTTCTTAGAATGTGTGTGTGTCATATATGTATGTATATATATATTGTTCTCAACTGTGTGTTGTCGTATGTAGCTTTAAATGTGCCTTAAATGGTGTTGTCCATTTAGTGGTTCCTTAAATGGTGAATAAGATATTATTGATGCAAAGTTATTAACACCATTAGAAATGTATTCACCAATTAGTACATCTTTGCAGATACACACCTTAACCACTGGACCTCGTGCTTACACGTCATTCCAAACTTGTTTTTGTAGACTTGCTAATATTCACTTTGATCAGATCCTCGAGCTTTCGTTTATGTTATTCCAAACGTGTACTTAAAGACTTACACATGATCAGAACGAGGTATAATCGCTACACCGATCGTAGCTGAAATTGTTAGTGGCTTTTAACCATGCATTTTGTGCAATATGTTTTACAAACAGTTGTACTTTGTATTTACACTTGTAGGGAGATGTGTCTGCAAGTGCAGTCGATAACCAACCTGTACCATCACCATTGGATATGGAAGAAACCGAAGACCGTTTATACGAAAATATTAACACCTCAACTTCCATTCCTTAAAGAACGTCATTTCGGCAACGATGAACGCAACATCTTCGGATATGTTCGGATCGCAATTCATTGCATAACAATATACATGAAAACTATTGATATTGTTTGTATTGTGTCAGCAGGTCCCGTAAAATATAAATCAACATTTTAGAAAGTGTAAGTTTTTTAATTTTTAAATGTGTAGTTGCCATAACTGTTTAAATTTTACGTTTAAAAGTGATTTCAAGTGGTTGATCTTTTCCCGCGATATTGTGACGTCATTAAAAATGTTTCCAGGTCCTTCTATTTACAGAATGGGTAGGAATCGGTTACTGAAAGCATTTTTAAAAAATAATTTTTTTTTATAACAATTCTTGAATGAAAAAATGAACTATTGGTGTAAATAAACGTAATGAATTAGAAGGAGAGAATAGCATTTACTAGTCGCTTTTACTTTTAATAATGTTTTTCTTTATTGTTCCCAGTTTTAGTATAATGATGCTTTTTATTGTGAAACTCTATGCTCACACAGTTTTAAACCTTTTAAGGCAGACTGTGTGTGAAGCTTTCGGTTTCTAACGATGACTGCATCGTATCTTTGAAAAGTATTTGCATTAGGTGCTCTGAATTGTTTCCCTCTGTCTGCAGATAGAGTTTGGTACTCTAATCATTGAAGTACTTGGGGTTTACCTTTTCGTTTTTTATTATTATTTGTTTTATTGATAAGTTTCCTCAAGTTAATGCATACTTTGATAAGATGTATCTTTTGCGTTTTATCTTTATTAAGAATTGTTGGGATAAGAGTGAGGTTTGTGCACATAAACTGGTTTAGACCCCCAGTAAATTTACATTATACTGACCGTTCCAAGGCGGTACCACATACCAATTATTTATAGATATATATATATATATAGTATTTATGCACTGTGCTGTTTGTAGAGTTGTGTGCTGTTCTATGTTTCTTGTTTGTGAATTTATGTTCTATGTCTTTGGCGTTGCCCATTGCTACTAAACCGGGTTTATGTTTAAACTTTTTGCTACTGAGCATGTTTCTGTAGCTTTTTGCATATATATTGATATTTACACCAGTTTTGTGAGTGCCGTGTGGAAGCTGTAAAAAGTCGGCCCGCACTTTTAATGTTGTCAAAATTTCCAGTTTTACAGAGACTGTGATCGGTAGTTTTTGGTTTACATAATCTTAGCTAGGTTGAAGACCTTTTTTACAAAGGTTGTAGTACATTTGTCTAATCACTCAGTTTTGATTTCATTCACGTAATTTATATTACTGAATTATTAATCGCTCATGAGTTTTGAGACCGCATTTAATATGCCAGGATCCTTCACTCGAATTAATCTTAGGTAGTTCTTAATATAGCTTTTGGCAATGTTCTGCAACGTTTCTATAAACGAGGTGGCTATACTAACAAATAATTATGAATACAGTACCTTAAAAAAATAAACCAAAAACCTTTGACTAGGAGGCAGGCTTCGTTAACTTTTAATCAACATCATTTCCCTGAACTGTTTAAAAAGGACACCTGGGCCGGTGCTCAAAACCTCAATTAAATTTAACAGTACGTTACCTTAACCATCCGTTAAATCCATAACTGACCTGTTACTTAACGGTCAGTTTAATTAATGTTGC